>NC_091945.1:5960879-6262129 GCF_041260155.1 Ptychodera flava | reverse complement strand
CCTAATTTAACATTTACATAAATGACCTCCCAGGTACTTTTGGCTCCAGTGAGAACAGCCCCATTACATTAGATTCATTGCGCATCAACTGTCTTTCATGTGCTGATGATCTGCTGTTGATTTCAGAAACTCAAGAAGGTTTGCAAAGTTGTCTTGATAAATTACACTCTTATTGTTTGAAGTGGAAGCTTTCTATTAGTACAAAGAAGTCAAAAGTCATGGTTTTTAACAAAAGTAATCACTTACTGAAAGGTACATTACTTACCTATAATGGACTTGCCCTTGATGTTGTGAAAGAGTATTGTTATCTCGGTTTTGTTATAACTCCCAATGGCAAATTTAAAGCAAATTTTCACAATCTTAAGATGAAAGCTACTAAAGCTCTTTTTAGTCTTCGTAAAGGTATTTCTTATAATGGGAATTTTTCTGTGAAAGTTTCTTTAGATCTTTTTGATCATTTGATTGTTCCCATTCTTACCTATGGTTGTGAAATTTGGGGAATGAAATTAATGATAAGAGTAATTTCTTAAATGATGTTAGCTTTTCTTTCTACAGATATTTACTGGGAGTTTCAAAACATGCTCCCCAGGCAGGTATTATAGGTGAACTTGGTAGATATCCTATCAAAATTGCCATAGTCAAACGCATGTTAAAATATTGGCATAAGTTAGTTTTCAGTGATGACATTCTGTTACGTTCAGCGTATCTTTCTGCAAGATATCATTCAAAGTGGTTTGAGTTCATTCAAACATACTAGATACTTATAGCGAGGGTAATATTTGGTCAGCTGTGTGTAACATTAATGCCACTATTAAAATTGTACAGAATAACTTACGCAAGCATTATCAAGTTTCTTGGTACAGTGATTTACACAATGATAATAAGTCTCTTGGGAAGGGAAATAATAAGCTCAGAACGTACAGAGAATTTAAAACTAAGTTTGGTTTAGAGAATTACTTACTGGATATTAAGAACTTACGCTGTAGAAAATTGGTCACAAAACTTCGTATTTCTGATCACTGTTTACAAATCGAGTTGGGCAGAAGGTCAAAACCAAGAATTCCACCTGAATCCAGATTTTGTAAGTTTTGTAAGTCTTCCGTCGAGGATGATTTCACTATTTAATGAAGTGTCAAAATATAATAGTGATAGAGAAGTTCTCTTTTCTGCAATGAAGTTGTATTATCCTATATTTGATAGTTTAAATGAAAGAGATAAGTTTTTGTACATTTTAACTTCAGATGATACGCTGTCTCTCATGAAATATATTACAAACACTATGTTTCCCCCAGCAGCTGCAGGTAAAGACATAGACAACAATGTTTTATGCAATGTTTAGTTTTGTTCTTGCTATACTGCACTTTCCGAAGTGTGTTGTTATGCAATAAAGTGATTAAAGTGATTAAAGTTAACCGGGAGTTTGTAATAGCCTGTACCGACATGCAGCTATTGGCACTCGCTGTGTTGAAATACAGCGGTACGCTAAACAACCAATGTAACACTGAATCTACTTGTCAGCGCCCATGCGAGCATTTGTCATGCAAACGTAGTGGATGGGGCGTCTGACACTGATTCGTTTCTAGGCAGCAATTCGGTAATGGACGATGGTACTCCATCGCTCATGGTTGGCGACGTCGTCATTGTTGACAATTGCCCAACTCATCACAATCGTGGAGGTGAACTTTTGGCACCAATACTTAGATCACATGGGAATACAGTATATTTTCACGCCAACTTACTCGCCTGACTTCAACGCAGCTGAGTATGTTTTCGGACACTTAAAGACACTATGTAGCCTAAAAGACCGATATTCAGGCATTTGTTTGAGGACAATAAACAATATGCTATCCTTCGCGCAGTAATGGAAATTACGCCTGGTGATTGCCTCGGCTTTTATCGCAAAGTTGGCTATTTGACCATGTAGTTTTTCCTGGGAAATAGGTCATTTTCCTGAGAACGAACCAGGTAACCCTAGAAAGACGGTTGCGGTTTTTCTGTCATTTCATTTTACAGTCTGCAGTATACATGTATATCTTGCTGGAATGATGAATGTTTTCAGTGTGTTTCCAATTAATCGGTCTGTAGAAAAATTCTGCACACGTAATTATTTGTTACAAAAAGGATACAAATTGAATCTTTTGTTTGATTTGTGCGATTGTTTGATGGCGTTTAGTTTGGGTGTTCTGTCTGAAAAAACGTCAGTGAATGCGTTTACTTTGTTGCGCGGCACAACAGAGAGTCCAAGCTGACTCCGTCTTGGCTATAAGTACTGATCAAGATTATTAATATTCGAAACACAATTACGGAAATTTGCTAGCATACTCGGAGACTGCATATATTATATTATATTATATTATATTATATTATATTATATTATATTATATTATATTACATCACATCACATCACATCACATCCATCACATCACATCACATCACATCACATCACATCACATCACATCACATTACATTATATTATTTATTTATATTATATTATATTATATTATATTATATTATATTATATTATATTATATTTAAACTTTCTATGTTTGGTCGTGTATGTGTTAAGTAAAGAAAAAGTGTGAAAGAAAGACGTATGGAGATAGATTGTGATATTTTTAATCATGTATCAGGATAGTCTATTGTCCATGAACGATAAGACTCCTTATAATGCATGATAGATAAAACACAAACCCGTCAACAAACTTTCTCAAACTGTTGCTGTAGTGCGATAGTAATTCCGTGGAAATAGGGGCTTGCTTTCCTAGCAAATGATCAAAACGTTGCTTTTGCCAAAAGAGCGCCTAAAATAGCACAGGTTTCAAGAAATTCTTATCTGAATGTTAAGGAGATGCCACTGCATATGCCATTTGATTTATCCGATAATTTATCAATGACAAAATTGAATAATTCAGTGTGGACAAAGAGTTTTAAATAAGGGATTCGTGGATATCATCATCACGGCATTTTTCGAAATTATGCTTTTTTCTTTATAATTTTTCCAAACATTTTTAAAATATGCAATTATCATCTTTTAAAACAGTTAAGCATTCAGTAAAACGACACAAATGCCGTCACGTAGTGTGAATAAATACATGAAGTAGACATTCAACATGTCTATATTTCGGTTGTTAGGAAATGTAGCTTCTATATTCGAAAGACGTTTAGCTGAGGTATTATCACCGTGTAAAAGCGCTTCGTTATCAGACGCTGATAAGTTTATTTTATTTACTCCAGAACGAGAAGTCCATTAACTGGGTGAGTTACCCACAACCCACTACCCAATAGAGCAATGAAGGGCACAGTCGCCTCGCTCAATGGCACAACGTTGTGCTCGAGTTCCGCTATGACGAAACGTAATGTCACCATAACAATAAGGCTTATAATATATTCTATCAAAGCTGCTTTCTTGTTGTAAGTCAATATCGCTTGTGATAAACAAAGTGTACAGCTAAAATAGCAAAACTGTGCATCGTTGTACAAGCTTGTAAACGCCATGACAATGTCCATCTACTCGAGGAGAAGAAACTGTAGCTAATATATACCTGCTGAGTTTAGCTCAGAAATCGTACGAGAGCAAGCGAGCGTGCGAGCGCGCACCCCCCCCCCCCCCTGCCATACTTAACGGGAAACAGTCGGAACTGCGCCTGTTGTGCGAATTTCTTGCACCTCATCACCACAGCTGCAACATTTGAATTATGAATTAAATTAAATTATGTAGATTATGACAGACATGTTTTAACTTTCATCAATCACAATCGTACCTTGGATACAGTGTTTACATTGGTTGTATGAGTCCCCTACGACCTTTAAGCGCAGTTCCGACGACTATATCCTCGGGTTTTTTACAATTCTTAGTGAGGTCACTCGTCATTTTATTGGATATATTCTAAACGGGACTTTCTTAGTTCTGTATCAAAAACTTTCGTATTTACAAATCATGGCGTAAGACGCCGTTTTCTCAGATGCATTAACGGCTTTCGAGAGCTTGGCCGCCGTACAAAGCATCAATTGGCGCATGCTCATACAGAGCACTTAGTCATTCTCTGGACTTGAAAAGCAGTCGTCACATCTCACATTAAACGTGTTATGATGTGTACTTGTCTGCCAAAATGAAGCTATAAATTAAAGTTGACCGCAATGTACTCCTTTTCAATGGTTAGTGAGTGTGAGAGGAAAAGAACCCGGATGTAATCCAGCGATGTGGAAGGTCATTCATCTTGAAGTGGAGAAAAATGGAAATATTTCAATGACTATTATCGTTTTTTGTTGGTCAGAGAACGTAAACTGGCCAGACTTGTTATATCGATGACATCTGCATTGTATTGAGTACACTCTACACTCACAATGATTTCACTCTGCTCTCTTCGGACATAAAACATTTGAACAGGATATGACGTCGCATATACAAAAATTAATGTCATACCTATTTCAAAGCGACACTGCGAGTCGCATGAACTTTTAAGAAAGTAACCACTTAATGCTTGGTATCCAGTAGTGGTTTGGCCGCCTCTTCTGAGTGACTCATATAAATTGACGATCAACGACCTGGGCTTCACAAACAAAGTGTAGAGTGGGGACATACCCGCTTGGTCGCGTGGCGTCATGCCCGGTAATATGAAGAGGAAATGTACAAGCGCACTCGGAGACTGCATATACCTTAAAATATCCACAATTTTCGCCAATTTCCGAACACATCGTCCCAAATATAAAGCGAATCAGTCTAGTGCTAATGGTATCAGACAATTTCTAAAACTAAACAAATGATAAACGGACTTTACATTAAAGATCCATTAGCTGTAACTTTGGTCATTTTTTTATTTTGTTTGTTTCTGTGTATCATTTCCGGTTTCTGGTTTGAATCCCTGAACCATGGAGAAATTCCTAATATTTAGTTCATAAATATACCCTATATGAGTATAATCTGCATTGTTATTGTTTAAATTTTGTATCCACGTCCCGACTGGAATACATTTATCAACAATAACAATGGTCATTTCACATATACGGGCTGCGTTGGCAAGCAAGACACCGGGCATTGGTCATGATGATCGGATTATAGTAAAATTCTGTATTTGATACATTGAAACAGAGTAGTGAAAAATTAGTCAACAGTTACAGCTAATGTCCCTTTAAGTAGTGTGTTGAGTTGATAACGGCATGTTATAGATTATAGATTAACATATCGAATATACATTTGCGGAATTTCTTTCAAAGAAGTTGGAAGTGATGCAACGCCTATCACAAGAATATTAATCTTTGACGAATATGAAAACAGCATCAAGCGAGAAGAGTGACAACTTGCAAGGAAAGTGACTTTGTTAGCATTTTCTGTGAGAATATCAAACGCAGAGTTAGTGGTTATAATAGTTTGTCGTTTGAATGTATTATATGGAAACAATGTCGATTCAAAAAACAGTTTTCTCAGACACAAGAATCTTTAAATCAGTCGTTTGTTGTTTTCGTGGAAGATTACATCTTCAGTGAAAGCAACATGTTTTGATCATACAATTGATGGGGTTGCGGTGATACTGCGGATAACGATTCGGGAATTGCTGACTAGCCGAGCAAAACTGTTACTAATTCTGACGTACTATCTCATAAGATGATCAAGTCATCAAATATGTCTATAAATATAGTCATTGCATATTACATGTAATCAGTTGGAAGTACAAAAACTTACTAATTACATTGTCTCTGTGTACCAAGACCTTATTGGTGTTGAAATTTAAATAAGAATAAGACCGGAGGGAAAAAAATTGTTCATCGGATTTGTTGGACCAAGGTTCAGGAGCGGCGAGCGAATTTTTTTACTTTTTAGGTCAAAGGTAACCGCGATCCCTCGGACTTTTTTTGCCGGGATGCAGACAAACCAAATTAATATTTTCCCATCGTAGGCTAACCAGAAATATCTCTGACAAGATCCACTGGTATATTGGTTTTTGCATTCAACACTATTTTTCAGACGTCGCAACAACGTGTTGACAGAACTAAGTGCAGACACGTCGGAAGTCTCATTCAGAATCCCACATGCCCGCGAAAACCCGACGAAGTGTACGGCGCCGCCAGCGGCGGTACTAAAGTATTTGCAATGCAGAAGTATGAATTTGCCAAAATAAAAAAAAATCCAAATTGGATAAAGTAGAAGCGGCAATTCCGATGAACAATTTTTTTTCTTTCTGGCCTAATGACGCACCGACTCTTATAAGTGACATTTTTGACAAAAACACTTCCATGTGACACATTGAATGAGCTGTATGACAAGGTTTGATTTTTTGATTTGATTTATTTAGCACTTAAAAAAATAACAATACAATACAAACAAGGAAAAAGACAAAAACAAAAGTGCTGGGATAACACAGAAAAGTTAAAAACTTATTTCCACTGTGGTCCCACGAAAAGCAAATTCACAAGCAATTGCAAATCGGCACAACAACAATTAATAAAAAACAAAATCATTTTGCTCACGTTGATTCATTGCTTCATAAAAATACTTCTTTAACTTTATTTCAAACAGAGAATTTGAAGTAATACTTTGTATATTTCTTGAGATCCGGACCCTATTCTATTTTTATTCAAGGTGGGGCTCGGTTTTATCAGAATAATTTTGTATATACAGTTAGTGTTGAATAGAACAAAGTCCCAAGGTGAGTATATCAGCTTCTAAGAAAAGAAATGCTGAATGGCTTGCTTAGGCTGGGAGTGATATCATCACCACGTGGTGATTAACACTCACTGGTTTAATGTATTGAAAGAAGGAAGTTTTCACCTGTATAAATACCAACGCCATGTCGACAGCCGTCTTAATTTGGGAAAATTAGACAAATTAATGAGCGTGTAATACATAAAGTTTCCCACATGGTCGCAACACGTCTCTCAAAACACAACAAAGAGAAATGAATGAAGATGTTACCGTATGGCACGTTTACCTGTCATTTGTTCAACAACAAAAAACAACAGATTACGTCATCAAAGCAGATCCAATCAAACTTCATAGTCATGATCACAGATGTCAGGACTACACCTTACAACAACTGATTGATGCGATACCAGGTGATTATAATAAAAACCATTGGCATTCGTTTAAATTTTATCGCAGTCATTGTCAATAAAAGAAGATATTTATTGTGTGATCAAAAAGTCTTGTGATTCATCTTCACATTCGTTTGATCCGAGTCGCCAGAATTAAAAATGACCAGGTATTTCACAAGATTGCCTTTCGGGTGGAGCTGAATGTAATGATTGTTTGAACAATTTCTCGATAGAAGAGCTTTGAAAATTACGTCATCTGAACATAAGGGACATGGAGTCTGGATTTAATCTGATTTTATATATTTTAACTTACGATGTAAGCTTATTGTTCGTGGATATGTTCAGTAAAGAAAAAAAGTGTGAAAAGATGGACGTACAGAGAACGAGGTTGTCGATTTCAAAACATTCTTGAGGTAGAACACGCTCCGGGGACAGATATTCGGACTCTCAAACTTTAACAATTATTTTATGATCTGCCATTTATGCGGTTCACTTTGGTGTAAGAAACTTTTCACCAGCCAATTAGAATTACAAATATCGGTAAATATTGGGTAATTTGTGTCTCTAATACCAAACTTTGCACGGTTACTACCGATTTTCATTCTTGATTTTGAAAGAGTATGATTGAAATATACCCTGAGGAAAGTTTGGGCAAAATAATATTCTATGAACGAAGGGAGCGGAGTGAAATCATTGAGAGTGTAGGCCTAGCCACGACAATGTAGATGTCATCGTTTGAGGCGCATACTACCTTATTAGTAATAGTACGCGCCTCGAAAGTGAAAAACTTTAACTTTTGCTCAAATTTACCTCAAGGAATATATGAACAATTCACTTTCAAAATCAAGAAGAAAAATTGGAAGGGTCACTGTACAAATTTTGAACTGGAGAAACAAATTACCCATGCAAGATTTACCGATATTTGACATTCAAATTGGCTGCTATCTCTGTGTTAACTCTACGGAGAATAATAAAACTTTAGATTTTCCAAAAAAATATGACTGTGAAAGTTTTATTATTCAAAGAGCTTCAAAATAAACCCCTACAAGTGATAGATTCGAAACGAACTGAAAAGTTTGAAGGTCCAAATATCTATCCCCGAAGCGCATTCCACCTTAAAATCCATCCCGACGACAATTTCACGTGTGTTACTCGGAGCCGTGTGCCGTAGACGTACCTTTGGATGAAACCTTATTAGTCATCAAAGAAAATGGCGTATTACGTGACTTATCTGCTATGAGGACATTAAGCCTTAGACGGCATATTTACAGTATTTAATATAGGGACACTAGAGGGCGTAGTATAGCAAATAGTTTTAAGGTGAGTGTTATGACGCAACATTTGCTTGTGATGCTTTCAATAGAACGTAAACATAATGGAAGATACATGTTTCAAATCACTTCGACGGCAACCAATCAGGCAATTTTGTAACCGTTAAAACTTTACTCATGTCTCTTGCACCGGTTCGATAATGAGACTGAAGGTTTCATTTGTTTTTGAACCGTCAAAATCTTAGTGTTTCTTTGCTGTTTTAGTTGAGTAAGAAGACTAACTTTGACAGTTTATCAACATTAGGGAATAACTCATTTCCAAGTTTGTAAATACTTAGTTGTTTTCTCAGGGAGTAATGAGGGTGATTGGTAGCTATTTTCAAAATGAAATATTTTTCGGTCAATCATGTTGTCTTTTTAAGGTTAAAAGCGTCAGAGGTGATCAGAAAAAAATATTTTCATATTTTATAGACATTATTAAACAGAATGTGTGACGCAGACAATACTATCTATAATATCATTTTTCAATTTCGTTGACGTGTCATTGCAAGGATGTAATTGTTTTCGTATATTTGTCTGTGAACTCTTGTAAAGTCACCACAAAACCGGAATTAAGGCAAAGATCAACACAGAATGCATTGTATTCAGTTTTCTGTTTTATTGTGAAAAATATGTCCATTCTAGCTTTCTGTGGTAATTCTAATCACAATGAACTTTATGAAAATCTCTTACATTCTCTTGCGTGTAATAAATACAATTGGCAGTCAATTATATTCCAAATGATTTGTGTTGTCTCGTCCCTCTGTTATCACGCACCTTGAGCTGCTTTGTGATAAAAATTCCCCACAATACATTACATTCAGCAGAATGTCACTAACTCACTTAAGCTACAACAACACACCCGAACAATGCATCTAAACCCATGCACCCTGTGGAGCATGTGATTACCACTGAGATTAGTCATCTTACATAAACTCTACATTTTCTATGTAAACAAAGGAGCGAAACTATTCCACTACTTCATAAAATAAAACCTGGTGAAGATTTCTCTAAAGTTTAGGATGTCTGATTACATGACAGTCTATTAGTTCTATAAATGTGTGAAAAGGAAATACTTATAAAATTACCAGAAAACGAGATACTAAAGCTTTGAATTCTATCTTAAAATGACAATAGTTTATTTTAATGAGGCAAAAATATCTTTATTGTTCTCAGTTATTTTCATCTCCAGCTAACAGCTAACTACGTGGTGATACTACAAAATTAACTTAAAACAATAATTTAAGTGAATACGCATGCTAATATGATAATGTGCCCATTGCATAATTACAGTGTGATCTGTCGTCGTAGATAAAGAATTTATAGCTTCGTAAAAATATCTCATGACATTACAACATTTGTTGTTTTTGAGAAGTAAATAAATTTTGTTACTTGCATTTTGTCCAATACTCCCTGTTTTAACGAATTAATCGCTTTACAGTTTCTTAAAAATAATATAAAGATAAAATGTTCTATTCAGAGTTAAACAATTCCTATGAATACAGAAATTCTTTAAATTTCATGTAGTCAATTCCATTGGGTAACTATGGAGGACCTTCCTTCGCAAAGGTCATGTTTCCATGGTATTCAATAAACATCGAGCTCTTGCTAAGTACACTAGAAAAATTGCCTAAAATGTATTTTAATGGTGACATAAAAACACTTCTTGTAATATTGGTAATATTAGTAATATTATAATGCATTTGCAGGGTAGCGATTTTGAATTCTGATGTATTGTACTAAAGCAGAGCATCGTAAAATTGTAGTTCAAGTACCCTAACCTGAACTTCCTCATTCGTATACAATGATATATCACCCATTCTTCCTGAAGTTCTCGAGAAACTCCTGCTTTGATAACTTAATCTCCTCGCAATTTCGTAAATCTTTCTGCAACATTTTTGCTTTCTTGAAGCTAACATCGATCTTCCTTTCAGTCAATTTATCAAGTATCGCTTGTTTCCACCTTTCGCTGTCTTCCTCTAACCAACCATTCGTCAAGGCGGTGTCCACACTGACAAACTCAGCGTGACCTTTGCCCCCAAACAACTCATCAAGAAATGCTACGATGCCTGTGCAGCTGGCCACCAAGACAGGAATCCCAGCCTGCATTGCGAGATATGCGTGAAAATTGAAATGATCAATTCTCTCCGGGGCTATATACAAACAACTCTGCAAAATACTAATTCTGAAGTCATTCTGTGATTTTCTACTCTGGACAATGATTCTTAGATACTTTGAAGACGCCGTTTTGATCAAAAACTGCCTGAATGTTTCTGATAAACTGGTCTCAACTCCCATAATGTTCCAAACTAGTGGTGTACGGGAGAGGTTGTTGTACATATCTGCTACCTTTCCCATCGCCATTGCAACATGAGAGTAATTTTCGAAATCTTCCTTGTTTTTCACTTCAGCCATGGTTAGAACTTGTTTCTTACAACCAGGTTTGGTCATATTCAAGTCAAGAAAGTCATTGTTGGTTTGGGGTAAGTAGCAGAAATGTAAAACATCTTTACTGAAAATTCCCCTGTACTTGTTTTCAAAATGATGGTAAACTTGTGGGCCAACTGAGAAAATTACGTCAGCATATGCAGCATACTCCAACGCTTTCCACTCCCCTCTTATATCACCGTTATCCTCGGGAATGGAAACATTGAATAGCAGGACTTTAGCTCTGGAGAAAATAGAACTTTTCAATTCACTGGCTAGCTCTGAAAGGTTGCTGTCGGAGTACGCCATCACTGTGCTGACATTATTAATTGAGCTTAAATGAGGGTACAGACTTTTGTGCTCAAAGAGCCGGTCGGTTGTAGGAGGCAGGTTAAGAGACGCTATCTTTTCATCGTCAGGATGAATTGCAATCACACCAGTGTTTGAATCCTTGACAAATTTCTCAGTGTTTCTACTCAGTTCTGTGGTGTACGTATTGACTTTGCTTGCAATGATTTCAGCGACGTTCTGAGTTAACTGGTCTCTTCCATTGTGATGTAACTGCGATGTGATGATGATTGCTGGAAGAAAATGATAAAAAGGGGCTATATTCTTTTTTATTGTCGTTACCATAAGCTTTTTCTTTTCTGTAAAGAATCTGCACAGGTTGAATTTTATCAATCTGATTCTCGTTCATATGAATTTCTTTCAGCGCAGCAAATGAAAGGCAATATCATATTGCTCATCCAAATCCTTAAAAGGTGTTTTGATTGCAGAATGAAAACAAATTGTAATGTTACATATGGGATTAAATTTACCTGCACTGTCTAGTTCATTGTCACGTGTCAGTTTCGGATTGACAGGAGGGCGCTTTTGCGTCGTCTCTCCAATGGGTTGAAGTTGACCAAGTGTCAAATCTGAAGTACTTTGTTGAAGATCGCTTTGACACGGCTGGCTTATGCTCCTGCCTAATTCACTTCGTTCTGGCTTCCCTCTGTCGACACCGTCACCTTCCATGGATTCCTGCGTTGGTTGCTGCGATTCCTGTCGAACTTCTACACTTTTTTGACTTCTTTGATCCCTTCCCTCTTCGGCTGAGTCTGTCTTACAGCTACTGTGATGAATATCTGGACCACGTGCATGGTCAAAGTAGTCTGCCTCTGTGTGGGTCTCTTGTACCGGCGTCAACACTTGACGTTCACCAATGACTGAGTGCACGTACATTTCTTTTGCTGTTCCATTATCGGCGTCACTGGGCGAGCAAGGATTCGGAATGGTCAGGGTTAAGTCTCGCGAAGATCCACCCGAGTGGATTTCGGTGAAATCCGGAATTGCTGTGACGTGTTCAGACTCCAGCCTGTTGCAAGTAAAGAATTAGCAGAGAATGCTTAAACGGCTCTCAGTCATAAAATTGAAGATACAAATCGTTGTAAAATGACACTGGTGGTGACACTATGGAAATCAGATTGACAATTAAACGTCCTAGGGCGTAAAACTTAAAAAGTGGTTAAATACTTACGAGGCATATCCAATGTCCTCTGTCATCGGTTCTGAAGATGCCTCACTCTTCTCATCCTCCAAAAATAACATTGAACAGATTTTACCAATGGTGTCCATTTCATCTGTAATCTACACATTCCTGTAACGAAAGGAATATATTGTGAGTTTTGATTGAGATACTTTGGCTGTAGTTCATTATTATGCCCGTGTTGAAACCTGTTCAGAGAATTTATATTTTAGAAATCCAGGGAGAGGTGAAAATATCGTCACTACGCCAAAACAGGACACCCCCTTTTGCCTTTACCTATCAAATACAGTTACTTTACTCAGGTTAATTTCAACTCTTGTTGATGGTATTGTGGTGTTAACCAACACAATAAATTGAAGGAACAAAGCTTCAGCAGACTGTCGCGTTTATGTTAAGGTGCTAGCCAGTGACTGAACAATGCGTATGCCCGATGAATGAGAACGCCAAGTGCGCAAGTTGACCATATTTGACTTATACTCAGGCGTAAGCAGTTAGACCGTTGTCCCGTGCTTTGCCAGGATCCGTGATAGTCGTATCTTTTGTCAAAATAACATTTCATAGAATGTGTATTTTAGCTAAACTTAAATTTAACTTTATAAACCAAAATATGTAGGATTCAACACACCACTATTCTTTCTCGTGTAATAATTTCTAGTCACGAGAGCAACGTCAATCCAAGTTGTTCAAAGAGAATTTGACTACGTTGATGGCTTACCACTATGATATTCAGAAAGGCTACTAAATCCGAGCTCCCTGTTCAAACCAATTATTGGTATCTGAAATTGTCATATCACAAACCGCATTTTGTTTTGGTCAAATTTCACGTGACAAGTCATCACGTTGATGAAGACATACTCACGGGGATTTTCATTGATTACGTTTAACGGATAATTTGGCGATGATGACATTCATCAACTCATGTTTCAGTCTCTGGTCTTTATCAAATCCGATGTCTACCTTGCTTTGGACTCATAATCAAAACAATAACAATGTTGACACACATATTTGAGTGACCCTAACACCCACCCAAAAAAATCGTAAATTCTATTTTTAAATCACAAACATGTAAAGGTGATCTCAGAAGGCGATTAAAAAGTCTACGAGACAGTTGTCTCGTCTTATTTTAGGTCATTTCATGGGGGAACATAAATAAATGTTGTTTTTGAAAGATAGCATCATATTTTTAGTCAAACGGCACAACTTTCAAAACACCTTGTCCAAAAATGACACCGCGACACTTATCTTGGTGGTTAATACTTTTTAAAGTAATACAAATATTTTGACGAGCGGCCCCTTCTGCCAAAGTGGACGCGTCTTGGATCTAAGCCAACTGAGAATGGTTGTTTTCACAGAGAAAACGCGCGTGCACATTCTCAATTTCATGTCGCTTTACTAGTTACAGGTAAAAACGGTTTGGTTTTGTTTGAACATAGGGACGATATCACGCAACGATTCTTTCAAACCATCGCTCAAATAGTGCCATAGTTATATAGTATGTGAGTACTGTTATTGAATCATACAGACCAGTGGCGGGACTATATGTAATCCGGAAATCCCAAAAATCCTTATTAAACCTTATTATTGTGAAATTTAGTCTAGCGGTTATTGTCATCAGACTGTTTCCGTTATCACGTGGTAAGAACAACAGAAAGGTAGACATGTAGAAGTAGTGCGTTTACTAATTTTATCGATGATAAAAATAAACGTTCGTCTATATACAGTGCAGATTGCGAAACTCTCATCTCAGACAAATGTAATGCGACGTGCTTTTTTCTTTGTGCAGTCATAGATGGTCGCAGCTACAGAATCTGAGATTAGAAAAGAAATATTTGTACAACACAAGGTTTATTTGTGTTTTGCGGATATATGTTGTTTCCATTTAACACGGTCAAAGTCCTCATAAATATTGTAAAATTTTACCGCATTTTAAACGTTCAAATGATCTCGTTCCACACTGTCACAGTTCGATGACAGTCTGCGATACAGTTATTTAGGCGTTGTGAAGTTTTCTATTGATGGAGGGGTGTTAACGTTGTTTTGAAATTGCCGATTCATTTAGGCAAGCAACTAAAGCGATTTCGTGTGTGACAACATTATTGATAAAATAGTAAAAAAGTGCTACATTTACAATAAGTCTTCACTCGTAAATTTACCAAAAGTGATGCAAATGATGGCAGTTTTCATTCATTATTCGCCATCACAAAACGTGCAACTGAAGACAAGAACTGATTCTGAAATCAATAAAGCAAGTCATCGTTGATGACACAGTCCCCACTTGTTAATGGGTATTTTGATTTCAGGTCCTCAGAGAGGATAGAGTCCTCTTCATTAGGTCTGTGATAAAAATACTTTTGAATGAATTCGCTTGATACATGTCTGAGTTATGGTTCAGGACATGAAAAAATCGTAACAAAATGGTCGCACAGTGGCGCATCACAAAACAAATTGATGTGCATAGCTATGACATTGGTCGATGTCCTTGTACCAACTTTGAATAAAATCGGTTGAAACATGCGGATATGCCTGAGAAATGGCTCTGTACATGAAAAAATTGTAATAAAATGGCCGCCTGGCAGCCATATTGGATCGTATCACAAAACAGATTGATGGTGCATAGCTATGACATAGGTCAATGTCCTTGTACCAACTTTGAATAAAATCGGTTGAGATATGCCTGAGTTATGGCTCTGTACATGAAAAAATCGTAATAAAATGGCCGCACAGCAGCCATTTTGGATCGTATCACAACACAAATTGACGTGCACAGCTATGACATTTGTCAATAACCTTGTACCAACTTTGAATAAAATCGGTTGAAACATGCCTGAGTTATGGCTCTGTACATGAAAAAATCGTAATAAAATGGCCGCCTGGCAGCCATATTGGATCGTATCACAAAACAAATTGACGTGCATATCTATGACATTGGTCAATGTCCTTGTACCAACTTTGAATAAAATCGGTTGGAACATGCCTGAGTAATGGCTCTGTACATGAAAAAATCGTAATAAAATGGCCGCCTGGCGGCCATATTGGATCGTATCACAAAACAAATTGACGTGCATATCTATGACATTGGTCAATGTCCTTGTACCAACTTTGAATAAAATCGGTAGGAACATGCCTGAGTTATGGCTCTGTACATGAAAAAATCGTAATAAAATGGCCGCCTGGCGGCCATATTGGATCGTATCACAAAACAAATTGATGTGCATCTGTATGACATATGAAGTAATCCTTGTACCAAGTTTGAATGAAATCGCTCCAGGCATCTCTGAGATATCTGCGTGAACGGACGGACGCACGGACGCACGCACGGACATGACCAAACCTATAAGTCCCCCCGGACGGTGTCCGTGGGGACTAATAAAGCAATGAGGCAGCAAAATATGTCCTTAGGGTAAGTAATTAATAATTGGTATATTTACATTTTGGTTGCTAGACCAATCCCGAGTTGGGCTGATCAATGCATTGTGCACGTCAAGTAATAATAATTAATATAAGTATTATATAGAAATAATAACGCGAATAATAATAGGTTCCTATATAGCGCACATATCCACAACTACATGTGCTCAAGGCGCTTTGCATCATTTTCTTGGCGACGACCCAGGATAATATCAAAATACGCAATACATGTATTTATTCGGGGAATACCTCCCTTACATCAGCAGCTTTTGTACCGTTTAATGCTGATGTAGCAAGTCAAGGCCGTAGAATTCCAATTGCAATTCAGTCACTACAGCTGCCGAGGAACATGCAAGCACGCGATTCACCCAAGGCGGTACTTTCCAAAATTAGGAGCACAGCTAAGTTTAGCATAAGGTGATGATGAATCGTCAAATGAACCTAAAAACAGTACAGCACTCATCGTACATCTAAAATAGCGCATGTTGCACAACATTCTATCTCAGTGATGCAATACGCTGGTTGCAATGATTAGTCATACGATAATTATAAACATTTTAATCAGACTTTGATTTACTGTAGAGATGACTTTTCGGCAACAGAATGAACTCCTTTTGTATCAAAGTGTAGTGAAATTGTTTTCACATACAGAATTGATTTATAAGAGAATTTGATGTTTTTAATGCTCTTTCATTCTGTTTTCTTTATCTTTTACAAATATATTCATTCATTCATTCATTCAGCAGTCTGTCAGTTAGTCAGTCAGTCAGTCAGTCAGTCACTTAGTTTGGTAGTCAGTCAGTCAGTCAGATATATTAATAGACTCTCTCACGTGCAGCCGTCGGTGTTTACATTGTGGCTGGTGTAGCCTGGCTCAGTGAACTGGTGCAGCCAGCTCCTTGATCTGGTATTGCCGGCTTGCAGTGGCGTACGCGTATCCGTGCTCACGTGTGAATAGAGAGGTTTAGTTGTGCGTTCCCGATTATTTTGCTGCATATTTTTCTCAGAAACATGCGAAATTCGTGTAATTTTTAAGAAACATGAATTTCGATACGTGAGGACCACTCTTATAGTAGCTCGTTCTACCCTCGAACTACCTTAAATTGGCCGATTGTCTTTGATAAGTTATTTATGTGGTTTAGAGAATTCTTTTTGGAGGCGTCAGACAAAAAGTGGAATGCGACTACAACATTTCGTTCATGTAAGGAAATTATGGCAAGTACTCCTTGTACAGTTGCAAACTCTACACGAAATATTCTGATATCAAAGATGTTTGCTAATTTACAATGATACCTTTTGAGTTTGCTTGTCTAAATTCGTGGAAATCATTGAGAAAATCTCAAAAATACTACACGTAATTATGACTTCGTGTTGAAGTGTTGTTTAACGCTCGGAACGTCTGTGCTGCACGTACGCGACGTCCGGTTATCACGTGACAAAGACGCTACACGTACTGATCGAACGTAATTACGTGTAACTAAACCTCTCTAATGGATGCGTAGCCAACGCGTAACGAAGGGTTGTGAGAGAGTATAATTAATTACGTGAACACTAAGAAGTATGACCCGCGATCAGTCACTATTTAGCTTTTGCTGCTACTCTGTGTCCAAGTGAACAATTTTTCTGTCCGCTGAGTGTAATCAAAGAGTTTGATGAAGGCCAAAAATCTCGGGCCATACTTGTTTACTCAGTGTTTGATTAATACAGACCTATTTCATCTAGGCTACGGTAAAATCCTCCTCGAAAATGAAAGAAATTAATCTCTTGCTCAAACTTTTCTAAAATAAACTAGCAACCATTCTCTCTCTAAAGCCAGCATAAAAATAAGGTGTCACCGTGCAAATATTGGTACTCAAGAAACTAACTGCCGAAGATTTACTGAAAAATGGCCGCCACCCCTGTGTTAACTCTATAAAGAAATATAAAATTTTCGATTTTCGAAAAACTAAGACCGTGAAATGTTTTCTTATGCCAATAGCTTTAAAATGAACCCCAAAAGGGTTGATCAGAAAAGAATTGTAAAAGTTTGAGGGTCAGAATATCTGTCCCCGAGGCACATTCTACCTTAATGTTTGTTTCACATTTGAGTGGATTTCTCGGAAAAGGAACATGATTCATTTCACAGTACCAAGAGAATGTGGCGACTTTAAAAATAAAGTTTCGGTTGTACACATAGTAATTTACTGTGTCGGGGATAGTCTGGCTATGTAAATTTGTAACCTAAACTATTGGGAAAAGTTCCCGCCCACCGAAAGAGAGTCATCCTGCTAGCGACACTTTGTGCTCGGTAATGTGTGAGTGCAAATTATGAAATTGTCGGCGGCACGCGCACCTGTCAATGCTTTAGTTCTGAAATGCCTCACTGAGCGGCGTGTTAAAACATCATATCAACAGGTGTCATACAATCAAATCGACCTACATTGACGCCTCAAGTCGGCATATAAAGTGGTCATAACATTTGCATTCTGTCATATCACATTACTTAGTCATGCATACACTTGCTGTAACATTCCAAAGGCATTATTAACGGCTGATGCACTTTTTATCGATATAGTTCCCGATAGCAGAATAACCAGTTTAACCGGATCCGTTGCGAAATTTGGTCCTGCAGAACTCGAAACGGTATGGAAACTGCCTTCTACTGCCTCTATCAGCAATTTGCTTCTTAAAATGCTTCTTACCAATTATGAATGAATATAAATATTTTCAGACATTATTTTTTATAGAGATAGAAATGTAAAATCCTATCTAAGAGTAGACTTACTTGAGAGAACGATCGATCCAAATCCTGTTTCACTTAGCCAAATACAAATTGTTAGTCACGACACAGTGACTGCTCGCTCTAGCTGACCTCAGCTGTAAGTTTTCCCCTACTGGACTCTGACCAAAACCGAACATTATATCATTCATGGATTATATTAGACACGGATTTGAACGAAAAACAGGTAGACAACATACAGCTGTAAGTGTGTAGCATCAAACGGTTATTTTAGACCTTCTTAGGAATTGCCACTTTAACGCCGTTGTATACTACTCGCATGTTTTGTGGTATGCATCTGTGAAAACACAGACAGTGCAGAGGAAGACCAGTTTATGCATGGTGACATACACGTTTTCCCAACACAAAGCAAATCAACTCCAATAGAGAATAATATGTGATTTGGCGGTTTTGATTTCCACAATGCTAGCCTTGACAACACAGCTTGCATTTCCCTATTCAAAACATCGGAAACATGGTACTTGACCGAGGACTGTCGAGTATCACTGTTGCTATGGTTATTCCAGGGTTGACCTTGCTACATTCGATGACGTAAACGCAGAACGCATCGTAATCAACATCTCACACCAACAATGACTGACATAAAACATAAGTCACAGGGAATGATACGAAAATCAAGGAATTCATGAATCTTTTTGACGTTATTTGTGACATTTTCAATAAAGAACAGTATTTTCTGTCAATCGTCTCCTTTCTCGTCACACAAGAACCCCTGATCCCTGCTGTAAACACTGCCCAATAAACTACCCTGTTGAATTTATTGGTCGACATCTCGCGATACACTCATGACCTGAAAGACCATGCATTACATTGCGAAATGCTGATGTTTGAAGGCACACACTGAGGGTGTATCACTAAAGCCAATCGGATATGTTTAGTCCTCACACCGACATTGTCTATAATGGAAGCGCTACGTAAAAATAGGACACAACTATCAGCATTCCTTTAAATCAGTTATTTATTTATTTATTTATTTTTCATTCATTTATTATTCATTTATTTATTTAGGTGTTTTCATTTTATATCTGCAGTGTACATACGGCTTGAGTAACGGAAGCCTTAGTTCCGGTTACGTTTTGTTGGTGCGAATGATTGATTATTTTTGTTTCATTGTTTGATTTTTCATTCGATTACCTGCCTATTCGTCAAAAACTTGCTACTGTTTATAAAAGCAGTGTGTTTGTTGTGATTAGCATTCCTATTTTAGGCGTAAAGGTTGCAACTCAATTAATGCGTCGTACGTTTCTCGCCCATGAATTGATGATACATTTGAAAAAAAACTCGGTCAAAATATTCAAAGTACGAACATATAAATATAAGTCATTGTCAATTTAATCTCCTGTTTTCCGGGCGAGCCGCATGTGAGGAACATTCCCCACTAACCATGAGACGGCCAGACATAATGTTATCGTGAGTCAAATATGTCATTACTCTTAAAACGGGACCGTGTTATGACAGTTGATACTGTACGTGCGTTTTGTTGAAATTTTGACCGCAGATATCTACCTGAACATGCATAGTTTCAATGAAGTCGATAGTTTTAGTGGCGTTTTATCAACATGAACATGCCACGGATGACATGTAGCCACAGGTACAGGTGAGACTTCAGTACCATATCAAAATGAGTAATGACATAATTCACCCAAGGTACTTTCCCTGATGAGGTAACGAAGGGCTAATTATAGCTCACCAAGATAATGTTTTCGTGAACTTTGCCTCGAAAATACAATACTTACCTCAAAATCAGTAATGCATTCCCCTACGATAGCAAGAACAGCTAATTATAGATCAAAGCAATTCGCTAATTTCGCTGTTTTTATCACCAAAATAAAAGTTCAATAGCATGTATTGCAGAACACTATTTCAGCCATGATGCAATACTCTATTTGATCTGTTGTACAGCCTGGCAACACTCGATATCAAAGTTGGTATTGTTCACGTTACAATACCTTGACGATTCTTTAATGAAGTACACCTCCTTTATAACAGTGTAGAATGATACACCGTTAAACTATTCAACAACAGGATACATAAATTAACTCGGATACCGAAGTGAATTCAAATGATGTGGTCACTTCACGATGAACAGAACGAGAAGGAGAGAGGCTTGTTTGTTCATCGTATTACTATTCTGAATATGTCAGCAGCGAGGATGTTTAGTGATCTACCGCCAAGTACCATGTAGAAAAACACAGTATTAAAACACTGTAGATGCGAACGGTAATCTTTACTATGTAAAGAGTGAGTGTAAATAAAGAAATTGCACGGCGGCACGCACATCTGAGGATGATTCTAAAAACAGAAACCGGATGTGTTTAATCATTATAGGGACAGGTGTTATGATAGAAGCGCTAAGTCAGATGTAAATATGACGCAACCATCAGCATTCGTTGAAATCAATTATTTATGTGTTGTCATAATTCAATATCTGCAGCGTCCACACGGCTTTAGTCACGGAAGTCTTTCTTAGTTTCGGTTGCTTTTTAGTTGGTACGGTTGTTAATTTTCCATTGTTTGTCTTTTATTGGATTACCCGCCTTTTCGTCAAAAACTTACTACTTTGTTTGTAGTGATGTTAGATGTAATGGTGTGGTAACTGCATTTATGTGTCATACCTTTCTCGCCCATGATGAATGAATACAGTCAGTTGAATAAAAAACTCGTTCAAAATATTCAAAGTATGACAATGATAGTAAATATCGGGCCTGGTTAATTAAATCTGTTTTCCGGATAATGTGACCTTTGTATTTTTTGAAACTGAAAGGCTCCTAGTACTTCTTTATTTTCAGTTTATGTACGGACTATCTTCCTAGCTAACCAAAGCACTCCGCAAGATCAGTGGACAAAGAGCCACACGAAAGGTAACAGCGACATTGGAAATAGAACAAACCTCGTTCCCAAAAAACACAAACAAAAAACCACACAAAAAAAAACAAAAAACCAAAAAAAAAACAACAAACAAAAACAACACAAAACAAAAAAACACGATTGGAACTAATTTGGGATAATTGGATTTTCATATTTTTCAAATTTCTCAACAGTGTTAGGTGCCATATAGCTGAATTGTGCAATATTGCAAACTACTCATAAAAACAAGTATGTAACTTTAAAAGAAACGTAGATGAGGTTACATTTGCATATTAAATTGACATTACTTCACCATCCAATTATCCAAAATTAGTTCCAATCGTGTTAAAAACAAAATTAAAATACCAAAAAAAAAACCATTTATACCAATTTTCTCAACATCTCAACATTTGGTTGACGTGGCGTCAACCCGCGCGGTTCATCAGCCTTACAAGTTTACTGGAATAAAACAACTTCATGCACATCATGGTTTCCAGATTTAAATCTCGACTTATTTAATCCAACGATTCATTTCATATGTTTTGAGGTACACTGTCGATGTCAACAAACTCATTTGGAGCCTTATCGTTCCATCAAGTACTGTTGATCGTTTGCAAAAATTAAAGAACGCATCTTCTGCCGCATTGAGCATGTTTTTATCGGTGATATCTGTACTAGCTACTTGCTTCCAGCTGTATTTGAAATATGTCTTTACATTGAAAGAGTAAATCAAATATGAATCCTGTATTAGTCTTGTGAAGACGTCCATTCCTAGAGTGTGTTCTCTTTTTCTCAGAAAGGTTGAAAAGATACAGCAAGTCTATTTATTCTCATAACAGTGCGAGACTTAATGGGATGTTGACATTCAGCGTAGTACGATGGCGCGGCAAGCCACATTTCCCACCACCCTGGGCAAGCATGCAATTACAAACATGCCATTCTCTGTAAAATGGGACTGTATTACTAGTATGACAGTTTATATTGTGTTTTGTTGAACTTTGACCGCAGGTGTCTGCCTGTGCCACGCACAGTCTGTTGACTTACATATACAATACGTGTTCGCAGTATTCGTATTCACATTTTTTTTTCGTGGCAGTCATAATTCATCTAAAGTCAAGATTTTTTTTCTTGTTTTCATTGTATTCCATTGTACATAAAGGCATTGTCACTGACACTGACCAACAAGACCTATTTCTTGAACATGTAGTCAAAAATTAGTTTTTATAGAGACACATACTATAGCCGCCATTTGCTCCACACCAGATTGAATTGTTTGAATTTAATACGTCAAGGATTCAAGGATTTTGTAAATGCATGTTATGCTTGGTAGTTGCCCGAAAATAAAATTCGCTATAATCTAGCTTAAAAGCTTGTTTCAAGAACGTCATGTATTTATCTGACTTTGGTGAATAGATCAAACGTAGTATGGATATCCTGCTTACCGTATAGTATGTATCAGGTGTTCGTGTCCGAGTGCCCCGAGCTGTCACAAGGCTTCTTCTCGTATGCCTGTATTGTCCTGAACTGGTGCACTGGAAGGGTATAATCTGCATTATCGCACACGAGTGACAAGGCGTCATTTTCGTTAATAACATTGTGATCAAATTTTTGGTAATCATTTACAATGAACTCAGTGCTGGGAAGTACCTCAGACCTGTAGCCGAGACAAGCCCAGTGTATAGGGTGTCTGGTCGTTGTGACCTCAGCACCATTGTAACCCATGGAGACTAATCAAAACACACCCTGCACTTTGCTTGGACCCAGACCAAAACGTATACTATTAAAAAAGTGATAAACAAATGCAAAGGGGCATCAGAATGTTATTTTTTGGTCTTATCAACGCACACTGAGATCATCCTGTTTTCTTTTGCGTTTTATACAAAGAGAACAAACTTTATCAAAGACGTGGCCCAGAGTATTACAACCATATAGTTATTCCCTAGGACCTGTATTACGTCATGTCCAGATCTTATTTTAATAATACCCAGTCATCGATCATCTTGAGCTATACGGAGTATGCTGTTGACGATCTTGACGCAATCGGGGATCTTGTAACTTTTTTGAGCTCGACTATAAAGCTTATTCGGTGTGTGAGGCTAGGTCATTAGGATGGGGTCAAGGAGGGGACGACAGCACTAAATATAGAAGGGACTTATTTTTTCTCGTCCAGTGTGCACGTATGGGCAGTTAACAGTAAACACATATATCCTTCTCATAAAAAGCCAAATTTGTGTGGCCACTTAGAATATGTTGATATTCAAAGAACCTGGTTCTTTTCTATTAACTTGTACGTCGTATGAACCCCAACGGCAAATAAAGATTTTACTTTTGTTTTTTTTTGAGAACTATGGTCGATGACATAATGGAAAGTGGCCAGGGATATCTATCTAACCTTAGGACTGGTCAGTTTCTTCAGCCTGGGGGGGGGGGGGCGGTGGATTCATGGGGGGGTCACCCTGTTTTTGACTTTGGTGATAGGGGGGTCACCATGTTTTTGAAATGCCCAATGGGGGGGGGGTCAGTGTGTTTTTGAATTTTGAAACAGGCTCATCATTGCCTATAAAATGCTAGTGTCAGCCACAAATTTCATCATTGAGTTGTATTTTTCGGCGCGCCCTTCGGGCGCGTAACTTTAATAATCAGTCATATTTTTCAGCACGCCCAACTTTAACATATCAAGCATACATACATCAGAGATATATGTATGTTCAATATTTTTCAGCGTGCTCTTCAAGCTCATTACTTTAATATATCAGACATTTTTCAGCATGCCCTTCAGGTGCATGACTTTAATATACAAGGCATATATATCAGAGATATCAGGATGTTTCATATTTTTCGGCGCGCCCTTCGGGCGCAATACTTTAATAAATCAGAGATATCTTGATGTTTGCTTAGTGAAAGTGTACCATTATGAAATCTGCATTTCATATGAAAAGGATGACAAATTCCTGATACTTTTCTGTTCTCTCTATGAGAATTCAGTATGAGAAAGCAACATGCACAAATATTTCACAATATATATTTGATACAGTGACTTATTTTAGAGATAGAAAAATGACAAGATATCTTTCCTTCTCATTGATGCAATTATTTTCCTTTGTGTCACAGGTTTTCTGTAGAAAGATGCTTTTTTATGAACAAAATAACAGTTAAAAAAGGCAGTTTTTGTCATTATTAGCTGTGCTTTTATGGTTTCAATGTTACAAGAGAAGGTCCTCTCAGACACTGTACACATCAGATTTGGCTAAAAAAGCTCTCTATGGCTCCTCAGGAGATTTAATTGGATGGTTGGCAAGTCTTAACACCCATCAAAGTTTTTGATTCACTGCTTTTCCTCTTTGATATTAATGATTGTCATCCATTTCTGTACAACAGTTCAGGACATCTGGTTAAGCATAGAAAGTGTGAAATACATTCACAGCTCATTCAAAATACAGCTCATTCAAAATGTACTATATTCAAACTTTAAGACTGACACTTTGAAATTCCTATCTTACAACTGACATGTCAACAATTTCATTAAAACATAGAATGACTATTTAAAATATGAATATATGTAAAATGTAAAATATAATATATATATATACTATATATATATATATATATATATATATATATATATATATATATATATATATATTATTATAAAATTTATGTCCACCTTTTGTTTACCTATGTCGGCACCGGGGGGGGGGGGGGGGTCACCCTGTTTTCGAAATTTGGAATGGGGGGGGGTCACCCTGTTTTCAAAATTTGGAATAGGGGGGTCAGCCACTTTTTGACGTTGGCAAAAAATAATCCACCGCCCCCCCCCCCCCCCCCCCCCCAGGCCGAAGAAACTGACCAGTCCCTTAGGTACGCACAAAACAAAACATGGAAGGTTTTGCATGGGAATGTAGGTTCCTAAAAACGTTGTATCAAGGATAGAGACTTCAAGGCATGCTTGTCAGCAGAGGTAAAATTGATGTGTTACTCAAGCAGTGTAGTGATTGACAGAACTGACTGGAATGGTCACTTATCAGCAGACTATTCCACTCTTTGACTTGTCCTGCTTTGCTACACCATTGTAACATAGTTCATTACGGGTCATTAGTTTGCCCTTAGATGGTTGACAGTGGGGATTTGCACATTAAGTAAGTTCTCAAATTCAAGTATCATTCTTTATCTTTGCTACTGTGAATGGTTACTTGAAAAACTGAAAAAGATGCGGTGTTGATCATTCCATTTACATTAACAGTATTTTCTCCCTAATAATATATAATTGGTGACTCTCATTTTTATATTGATAGATATAATGTTATCCATATGTTCTCACTGTTTGTGGTGTATGAACCCATGTGGAAATACTTTTGTAGCTTTTTCCACTGCCTATTGATGCATTTTCTTCTATGGATCTTTTGAAATTCAGATACTAATACAGTCACAAGCACATTACCACTGGAGACAGTGCTTCCACTTTACTGGTATATTGGCAGTACATATATCTACTGAAGCCTTTTATTCTGCTGTGCCTGAAGAATTACTCCATTGTCTCCTATCCCTCTCTCTCACACACCCTATTCCATTCACATCACAAATTCTACCTACAGACAACAAAATGTTTTAAGGGTTGGAAATATGCACACAACACTTGTCTTTGAAAAGGGCTGACTCAATTTCACAGAAGTAACTGGAAATCAACACTACACTGTAACAACTGAAATCTCCCTAGGCAGCATTGTGTGTATTTTTACAACAAACTGCTGTTAACGAGTAGAGGATACAAGAAGTTCATAGAAGTTTCTGGCTTCACTCTGTGAGCAAACAAGGCAAGCAAAGTATTTTTGATTCAAATATGGTCAATAGTATGGGCAAGGTAACACATCCATGGGCCACTTTTGATAGCGTTGCCATATGGAGCAATGTAAAAATGTGATCATACACACACACACAAACACACAATGACATATGTTTATGAACTTCTCATCAGCATCAATAATGAAAGTTGTTTCACTAACAGACTTGCAGACTGATGTTTACTTGAGCTCTATAAAGATGTACTTGAGAAGTGGACATCCTTCAACATGATTGCTATATCTCTATCATCAGCATACACTTTAGTCAGACAATATTGGTGATCAGTCTTAGTGGTTACATGGAGTTGGAATACACTTGAAAAATTCCACATTGGGTCCATGTATATGTGGCTATGAAAACACTGACAGACTTGCTTGGATTTATCAATATTTCAGCAATGTTAAAAGGCTGTATGACAAGATACAGGTCTAACTTCACAAGTAGACAACTGTGTATAGAAAGATTTCCTGTTACAAACAATTCTGTTGACACATACAGAAATTTCATTGGTGCATAGTTCATGGAACAGATGACATCCCATTCATATTATTTTCAAATGTTGTGGTTTGACATTCATACAGAGAATGGAAGTATTGAGATACACAGATGACCATGGTGTAAAACAACAACAACAATTTATTACAGTGTATATAGATCTTGTTAACATAATTTATTTACCAAAGGTTTCAGTCTGTGTTTTTATTATTAATCTCACAGCAAATATTCAAACATACAGTATGTCTACTTAACTAGAACCCCAATACGGTTGCATTCACGTCACTGTAATATTACATCTCAGAGCTTCAGCAGTTATACTGGGATGAGTAGGTCCAGCAATTCAAGGTTAGGTACCAAAATTGTTGTTGCTGGGACTGGTAAATTTGTCATTTTACTGATCTGGCAGACCAGGGAATACATTTGCACTTTTATGACAAAGAATGTACACAAGGTGTAAACAAGACTGCAGGACCAGTGGACTTTCCCATCATACTAATATGGTGACTACCACATTGTGAATGTACATGAGACTACCAAATTTTGAATGGATTGGGGACCACTAGATTGTTCATGGATTGGGACTACTAGATTCTCAACAGATTTGGGACTGCCAAATTCTGACTGAATTCAGAACTACGAAATTCTTAACAGATCAGAAACTAGGGACTACCAAACTCTTGATGGAGTGTGGACTGTCATGCTCACCCCTGTTGTACTGATAGTTCTATACATGCAGTTTAACAGAATTCTACTTTCTAAGAAAACCTTCTGAGGAATACACTTATTATTTTCATAATTTCTACACAATCTGCAGAAACAAACTTACTTATTCATAAATCATATATTAAGAGTTTTTCGCTTCATCTACCCAGTACAAACCGGTAAAATCTGTATGGTGAAAAAATCATATATTAAAGAGTTTTCGCTTCATCTACCCAGTACAAACCAGTAAAATCTGTATGGTGAAACTTTCTGACAAAACAATTAAGAAGTGTAAATCTGAAACCTCTATAAGGTATACAATAGCAATGATGGATCTTAGCCCTGTATTGTTGGCTCTATGCTTTGTCAAATATTACAGCAAAATACAGCTGGAAATCATTTATAAATTAATTATCTTATTCAAAAAAAGGGGAGTGTATACATACATGTAGTCTTATCGTTTGAAGATCTGAACATAACACCTGCTTTGGAAATAATTCTGAATTTCATAAAACCATGTATTCTGCCAAACTTCTCTGAAATCAAAAGCAAAGGCACTACTCTGTGTTTAATATACATATTATGATAGAGTCCCTCAGGAGTACCCTTTCCATCCCCGTTACTCAATTGGTTTGACCCTACTACTGAAGTGGGTGTTGATCAATCAGACATCAGTTATGAAAAGATATAAATCCAATGGAACTAAACCATAATTTTTGCATGTTTGTGATATTTCTTGCACAAGTGGCCGTGAAAAACCATTTTCAACAGACAGTCCTAAGTGTCAAGGTCCTGATAGTTTTCATATGGTCATGACATATAGTCAACACAATTATACACTAATTTGTCACTTTACCCTCCCTTGTGAAAATATGCACAATCTCTTTATGAAAACATAGAATTAAATATTTTTATTGATGTTTGCTCACTAATCATACATTACTGTACAGTTGACTGTTTGTTGCTCGCAAGACTCCAAGGACCAGCTCTCTTAATGCCTGGCGAGAAAAACAAATCATAAGATTTCTTGTTTATCAAAATTCTCAATCAGTAAAATGTGTGTTGCAATAAAACTTTACTATGACTTGTTTCACAGAAGTTGCGTATGAACCCTAACATCGCCATGCTTTGACTAAACTGTACTTGACCTTTATACAGGTATAGGAAAGATCAGACTCAGACTAATGTTTAAGGAGTACAAGCCTCAAAAATGAAAGACTTACACTTTTGCTTACACTTTCCTCAATGAAACATTCAACTGTTCTCTCAACAAATCAAGAATAAAAATCAGGGATCATAGGCCAACGATTAGCACCGAGAAACAAACTGCCGACAATTGTAGATATTTGAAATTCAAAATGGCTGCCATTCCTGCCTTAACTCTTTTGGAGAAATAATTTTTACTAAGTCAGTGAACATTTTCCTACTCACAACTCTTTAAAATGGAGCCCCCACAAGAGGTAGATCAGAATAGAATTGTGAACATTTGAGAGTCAGAATATCTGTTCCCTGGGCACATCTTACATGTACCTTAAAGGGCAGTGGTAGTGATCGAAATAATCGGTGGCAATGGTGGCATTTGCCACCAAAAACTGTCAATCTGCCACCAAAATTTTTTTCTGGTGGTATTTTTCTGCCACTAAATTTTGGGTCATCATGTCATCGATCCTACGGCTTGAATGAAGGAACACTGAAGGAACACGCATTGTCTGACGGCGGAAAAACTCATTAGCCAAAAAAACCCCCAAACTAATTGCGACATTTTGGCATGAATGAAAACACAGCGTGAATCCAAACTTGTGATTGGCTAATCTCCATATCGATGACAGCAGCTTTTGTACACTTGACATGTTGTTGCCCTCTGTGATAGCCGCATATGCAGTCATACGGCACAAAGATAAAAGCATGTTGTGACATTTCGAAAACAAAGCCAAACTGCAGCCTGCATGAATTAAATAACAATAAATACTTGCAATTCATTAGCCAGTAAAGGCTCAAAAATTCCTATCGCCCGACGCCCGTGGCTAGTGAATTTTGCGTTCGGGCAAGTAAAATCAATATGCTTCCCGTCCGACGGGCAAGTGCACCAGCGGTTTGAATTAACAAAGCTCTGGACAATTCAAGCTTGTAAACGTATTTCATTAGGTCTGTACACGCCTACAACCATTGTAAGTCCTTCAGCTCTCAGAAGTTTTTTCTGAAAACCCTTGAAAATCCGCCCGACATCGCAAAATGATCGTTCTTGCTGTTGTAAAACACAAAAAGTCGTAAAAATAGATTTTTGCGACATGTTCTCTCCGACGACACGGAGTGAACTCACTGTTTTGTATGTGGTGCCGTAAAGTGGTATGCTCTTGACAGTGTTGCCATTCTCTTTGTGCAAGTGGTATGAGTCGTATGACAGTCGATCGGCTTCACGCGATAGTGTAATTGCACCATGTGCTTGGTAAATGGATGTAAACTTATTCGAAGCCATGGATCACGGCAATGCTTACTGTTCAACGTAAATCAACCCCCAGTTGAAAAAGTACAAGTTTACATCATAGTCGAAACAGGCTCAGTCGACCAAGGAGGCCACATATTGCAGCTACGTATTGCGTGAGATGCAGACAGTTTCAAATTACGTGACCTTGGTTGTTAGGGATTGGCTCTCACTTACAGAAAACAAATCTGCACTGAAGAGTATAACGAAAACGAAACTTGAATCTGCTCTCTTGACGAAAACATTTATCAAAATAAAACTTTGAAAGACGGCTGTGCTCAGTGAGTAAACATGTAAACAGGTAAGAGGGTTGCAGATGTACACATGGTACATGTGCATATGCATTGGCAGATAAACACTAGCAGAGCAGTTGTTTGTGATCTCAGCTTGATAATAAAGAGCAGCAGCTAGCCATGCACATTGTAAATCACACAATCTTATTACTCTTATGCAAAGATTTTAATTTTGGATTAGGTTGTGGAAAAATTCCATATTCAAAGATGTTTTCTAGATGGCCAAATCTACAGAAAAAACTAAAGTATTCTCACATTTCTTCTGCGATGTTTCAGATTTTGTAATAGTCCTTCATTTTAACAAGAATGTAGTTCATGTTTGAATCTGTTTTTTCCCTCTTTGAATTCACTTCATATGGCCAAACTCTTGCTCTCTGTTACAAATTACCAGTACAGTTATTCGAAATTTAGGGCAAATAGTTTTTCCTCTCGGGCAAGTAAAAATGAAATTCACGTGTCCCACGGTTAGTAAGTTTGAAAATTTTTTTTCGAGGCCTGCAGTATGGGTTGATTTTTTGTGACGTGTACTCACCATATTTTCAAGAATTTATAGATTAGAATGAGTATGTGGCAATGAGAAAATGTTTTATTATACCGATCACATGATGTGTTAAACTGCCACCAGATTTTTCATAATTGCCACCTGATTTTATATCCGGTGGCAACTTTTGCCACGAGAAATAAAAAAGTATTTCTATCCCTGAGTGGTCTTCGGAAAGGCGTTCAAAGGTTGTTAGGGACCCGTACAACTGATGTAAACACTGTATCCACTGTTGGCGATTGATGAAAGGTAAAACATGTTTGTCGTAATGTACATCGTAAAATTTAAATGTTGCAGCTATTTTGACATGATACATGTATATATAGTGCATGAAATACAATGTTTGTAAACAAGAAAGTTCCACATACGCAGTTCCGATGACCACTTCCCTTTAATCAAGCAACTATATGGCATCTAACTGGTGTAGATCAGTACCATTATATCCAGGAAGTGCTAAAATTTGTTATGTTTCATATGAGTGCAGTGTGAAGAGGTATATTAAATTACGGTCTTTTCAATGTTTTTTCTGTGTTTGAATTGATGGTTAAAACAAAATTGCTTCAAATATATTTTCCAGTCATTATAATATTTGAATATCCTGATGAAATTACTTAGTAAAGTGATGTGTTGTAAAAAGCTTTCACTGTCATCTCCCTACATGTAATGTGTGTCTTTCACATCAGTCTAAAAACCTATTCTAATACTCTGTTGAAGGCAGGGCAAACTGACATTTGTATATTATACTACCAGTACAATTTACGAGAAACCCTGTCGACCATCGAGCAAATTTGTGAATCTAAATACCGAACTGTTTGTTATTCACATCCATTGAAATGGGTAATAATCACTTTTTTGTATGATAACTCTTCAGTGAAATACAATTTGTTCGTGATAATGTTTTCAAATGCTTGTACAGTATGCAGTGTGGAATTGTCTCTAGCATGGACTAACCTGTGGTTTGCAGCATTCTTCTAACCAATGAAACACACATCCAGACAACTCAGCAAAACTTGCCACTGATATCGATGCATTGAAAGACTGAAACTGTGCATCCATTATTGATTTAAACTGAAATGAAAAGAAGTGAAAATATTCATCAGCTGTCACAGTACTTGTCATCTTGTACTGTTTTGTTTCTACATGCAAACTATGCAGTTATTGTAGAGCTTAAAAGCAAAGTCTAAATGTTTGAAAACAAAATATTCAATTTGAATATTACATTGTCTTCTGAATCATAGGGGTTCAAAATAATCCATACAAAGAAAATAGTGATAATTTTTATGAAACTTTCATTATTTTTGTTCTATGAAACAATGATGTTTTGTTCTCATTGTCCTGCCTTTAGCATGTTGACATATACAAGCATTGCAATCAGTGCATAGTGTATAATATACAATGTAAATGCTGACGAATGAAATTCTAGTCCAGACTGAAATTAAGTGTCTGCAGTAAAACTGGACTTTACATATACACGCTGCACTGACTTATTATTTATGAGTAGACAAAAACTGTTTTACAAACAGAAAAATAACGATAAATAAATCAAAAGATACTGTAAATGGAAATTTAGATAAAAATGCAATAAAATGTAATTTGTAATGACTGGATTTTATTGGCCAATCATGTGCAAGATTGTCAACTATGAAAAATTTGATTACAATAATTTATCATTGTATGTGGTGATTGTTTCAAATGCTAATAATACAACTCAGTAGCAAGATCCTAATGATTTCCTGGATTTTATTCACACCTTTGTAGATGCATGTAAACTGAACTCTCTCAGAAGTCTTATTCAAAGAATGAACTTTTTATATAATCATCCATGTGTGACTGTACAAAGACATTTGATTAGACCAAGATTGTGAGCAAAGAGAGTATTAATCCATGTTTGAAATGTTACTCACCACTTGAAACTTGACTTCATCTGAAATTTGATTTCTACCACTTGCCGGTGTATTTTGATGTGCCTTTACAATTTGTTCATAATTTCTGAAAAAAGAAAGAATTATATATATTTCACTTCCTCTATCACATTTACTACCACACACATAATTAATTCCACTACATTTCACTCTCAGTAGTATATGGTTCATATGTATTTACAAAACAGCAAATTTGAGTTGGACACATACACTGTCAGAACAAAGCCAATAGCAGAAGAGTTAAAGCTTTTGTATTTACCCATTCATGTAATTACTAGAGATTATGACTCATCTTCTAAAAGCACAGATTATACCAAAAAAAATGACTGAATCCATAGAATATTCAAAGGGCTACCTCCGTGTTAATAGTCATTGTCACCAACAACTGATGTGAGAACCATAGATATAGACTGCAGCTTTGAGGATGATCATTTACCCATACATTCTTAAGCCTTTGAGTGCAAAAGTCAACTTTTGTTGCCTTTGTCGAAAATAACTTGGCCAGCACTTTTTTTCAAATCTCAACAATTATTTCAAGATTTTACCCAAAATTTTGGTCAAAAATTATAGCCATTGAAAGGTTATGTCCATTTGGTCTAAAATTATCACAAAATTACAGGAAATTCATAAAATTGGTAAAAAGTTACACTGAAATTTTGGTGGGAAAAATTACAACACTAAAAGGATTAATGTACAATACTTTCAACAGCTGAGACTTAGCACTTACGCCTTCATTATTTTCAATGCCATAACTTCTTTCCTGAGTGCGCTCAGTTCATCTTCTTGTTTCTTCTTCTGTTGACCTAAAAACTTGATGTAGTCGATAGATCTCTGTAGAATGGCAGCTTTACTCAGCTTCTGTGAGCCAACAGTGTCTGCCTGCTGACATGTTGGTACAATGTTCTGCAGGTCTTCATATCCTTTCTGGAAGCGCAATAACATTGAAAATGTTCAGTATCTTTCACAAGGATTCAAAGACCCTCTCCGTGATTTTGCCCCACATGTGCCAAATCAAATGTTGATGGTTTACTAGATGTAGTTTTTGTTCACTTTGTCGTATATTTTTGTAGACAACGTTGGTCAAGTATTACATTTCAAAAGAGAACCTATCCTGTGTCATGATGATGGATTTTGGTTATGGGTGAATTTTTTTGTTTTCAATTTTTTCTTGCTATTATGTCAGCATATTATGTAGTTCCCTCCCTGACTAAAAATCTTGGGCCTTTTTACTTACTTGATACTGTTTGTACAGGCTGACATATTTTGAATTCCAGTCAGCAAGACTGAAGAATATTGCACCCAAGTTTACCGGACAAGTTTACAAATCAAACAATCAGGGCTGAGTAATTTCAAAATGCTAGGAAGTTCCCCCACAGAAAACTTGATTGTTTTTCCCTTTATTCTTCTGGTATGACTTTCAGTAATGTAGAAATAGAAATTTCACTTTGGCTATTAAATTTAAACTCTCTCATAACCATAAGTCAGAGAAATTTTTCTGAAAAGCATAGATTTTGGATGGATTGTGTCTCTGTTGGCTGTTTGCAGCATATGGAAGGGTTTACAAGAGCAAAACTACCTTTATCAGTGTTCAAGTACAAACATTTGTATTCTGTTGATTTCTTACATACATATCTTTCTAAGATATGACGGAGCTATTGAAAGATTTTCCAAATTTTCCGTTGATCATTTTTTTCAATTGAACCATCCGTCTTGCCAAAGGCCTTGTCATGACAACTTCACAAAAATACATAGACTATCTGTGGTCAATGGATAAATGAGTGTCTTTGCATATTTCATAAATACACCAATTGTCATTTGACTTTCGAGTTTCATTGTTGTACACTTACAGATTTCTTGTTTAGTACACCCTAAAATCTTGCATTCAACAAAGAATCACTCAACTGAAATGCAACAATTTATCCAAAGTTACACGGACATTTTTTTATTTTTGTCAATGACTTGCTCAAAGAAACGCAGGAACATATTCAAGGTTGATCAAGACTGCGAAGTTTGGAGCCAATCACACACCTGAACTGGAAAAGAATTACTTTTTGAAGAGGTAACAGTTTTGTTACAGTGTAGTTATTTTTTAACATTCTGTATGATAAGAGAACATGCGGCAATCAACACATCCTTTGATGTTGTGTGTAAGACTAAAACAACCTGTGCTTCACAGTAAATAAATCCATGCGTGCCAAACACTGAAACTCTAAACTCAAATGACAAGCACTGTACCTTAATGGCATCTCTTCGTTTTTGTTCAGCTGCAGTGTGAGCACTTCTTCTTTTATCTCTGTACATTTTCACATTGTTTGTACTCTCCTCCTCATCATCATCTACAAGATGAAAACACGAACACAAGGCAAACAATGGTGACATGTGAAGCCATTTACCATTGTGTGTTAGTGTGACTGCACTCTTTTTAACATGTGACAGCAAAGCTGTGTAAGCTAAGTCACAGTTTTTACATGTACACATCAAATAGATAAGGCAACAAGGTGAGGTATAAGTGTAAATTGAACAGAAGAGATATTCAGAGATAGAGTACAATAATACCTGCCTGTCAAGTTTTCTTTGTAAAATCTAGGGTTAACATTTTCCTATGGCCATACATACAAATAGAAACCTTTTGAACTTTGTACCTTTTGCACTTGAAATTAAATTTCTACCTACATGTACTTTCTGGTACATTATCAAATTCTTACATTGTCGTAACTCAAAAACTTTGTGTAAAAATTCAACTTCAATCTGTATACGTTTCTCCTGTAACAATATCCTTCCCTTTACATTTCTACTGGAAGTTCACAGCCTTGAAGCCCCAGACAAACAACACATACCTGTCAACTGAAGAGATGAGGAACTCTCTGTCTGTGCCAGTGACGTATTGCTGCTGTTGCTTCTACCACCAAACCTGCTTTGATTGGAATTTGCTGTTCCCACGGCAGGTGGACTCGATGCTTCTATCTTCATGTCTCCATTTGCAAAGTCTGCAACTAGATGCAACAGACATCCAGGACGCGACAGTTTTTATTGTTTGGCAATAAATTACTATTGTCTCACTGAACTGTATAACAATATGATAGAATCAGACAATTTTGAAGATAGTATCATCCACTATTATGCATGTCTATAGATAAGTTGGCATGCTAAATATTTCTTTGGGAAAATTTCATCTTACATAACAATGCTAACAATAAACATGATTTTGTAAGTATGGTGTCAGATACTCTGGAGATAAATTTACTGTCACAGACTGGTGTGAAAGTATGATAGCTGATCTTCATCATGCAAAACTGAATTGTTGTGAACTTTCAACAATCAAATGTTCGATTTAACCCTTTCACCACCATGGTTTGGCCCAAACCCATTGTTATCAATAGTGAGTGTGGACCTGTTTACAGGGAATTAGGGGTCACAAGTTGAAGTAGTGGAATTTAAGTAGGTTCAAGATATGTCTGAATGTTTTCAAGTACTAATTTGAAATTCATGAATATTTGGTTAGGTATTGCAATATTTACATTGTAGCATAAAATAATAGTGTAAAATAACAATAAAGTGATAATAATTAGCATGACAACCGGTCAGGAAGTTGAGCAATAGAGGTAGATGGCAGAGGCATAACAATATAGTGATAATAATTAGCATGACAACCGGTCAGGAAGTTGAGCAATAGAGGTAGATGGATCAGAGTAAGTGCAACTAAAATCAAACATAACACTAACAGGCATAATCACGTTAAAGGCTAGAAAATAATCAAACGATGTGTTTTTGTCGAGATAAACAACCCTGAATAGATTATATATTTTCATAAGGTTGTAGGCTTATCTGGGAGACAGACAACTGGTGACTAATGAATGACGTAAAATAATATTATGATGCCCTGCAACTTGCAAGGCATCGTACCTTCTTTAACCACATTTTATGGTCATTTATTAGTCAGGTTACGAATTTGTCAATTTAAACAAAAATTGTTCACAAAAACTTATTTCAGATATGGTACGGTTATGTGATCGCTGTGCTGTGCAAGGAAAATTCAGTAAGAAAAACAGTAATAACTGATGTGTGTATGGACATCAGTGCAGTATGGACATCAGTGAATGCAAAATGCGTCATTACAAAAGTTTGAGAGTAAGTAACCTGTCTCTGGGGAAAGTATATGTCAACGAAAAATCCTTACATTGGTTTCATGAGGGTAATGATGTTGAAAAGGTACACCTTTCATTTTGTAAACATATTCTGCAAGTGAGTTATTCAACATGTAATGCCGCTGTCCTAGGTGAGCTTGGACGTCACTCTCTAAGAACCCTTCGATTATCACGGATAATTAAATACTGGATAAAACTCATTCACAGTGATGATACTAGATACATCAAACAATGCTATAATTATCAATTTGAAATGGCCTTGAAGGGTTATATGTGTTGGGCAAAACATGTCAAAGATATTTTGTTCACTTTTGGTTTTGGTATTATTTGGGAATCACAGAATGTAGGGAATGAGTCTGTATTTCTTCATGATTTCAAACAACGATGTAAAGACATAGGATCACAACAATGGAAAATGAACCTGGATACATATCGTTTGTTTAAAAACAGTTTGATAGTTGAGGATTATTTGAAAGTTATAAAGATTGATATTTTTATATGAGCCTTGCGTAAATTTAGAGTCTCTAACCACAATCTTCTCATTGAAAGTGGAAGATCAGAGAATATTCCAAGAGAAAGCAGAATATGTCAGATGTGTAAATTAAATCAGGTGGAAACTGAATTTCACTTCTGTTTAGTTTGCCCTGTATTTCATAATTTAAGACAAGCTTTTTTACCATCATTCTTTTGGGAGTTCCCATCACATAGCAAATTTTCAATTCTTTTATCATCAAAGAACCCAAATACTTTAATTAATTTATCTAAGTTTATATTTTACGCTTTGAAGTCAAGAGAAAAATCACTGTAAATTTCATGTTGTTTAGTTTTATGCATATTTCGCCTCACTGTGTCGAAACTTATTTCTTATTTTTTGTACTGTATTGTAAATAAGGCCGGAGGCCTCTATTACTGAATAAATAAATTATCCTTACATTGATCAAAACTCGAATCTCCGAGGCCGTCTGTGCCTAACATAAATCCAGTTGACTGTAAAAAATTGAGAAAGACACACAAATGTCATTCAATGAGAGGGAAAAGAGAATAACAGACCAAAATAATGGTATCTGTGGCACTTAACAACGTACTATCCATACACAGCACGTGAGCCTGTTCGTGTTCAGGACAATCGACATTTGTATGGTTTCTGAAGATTGAACAATCTTGCCGCGAATTCTAGCGTTTATTTTTTGTTTAAAACAACAAAATTCCTTCAAAGCATATCTTTAGGGTCTGGAAATTGTACAGGACCGGTAAAGTCACGTTCCGTTTATCATAATGCTTAGCACAACGAGGTTACCTGTTGTTGATCTTGTGTTCGCCAGACATTGTCATCATCGTCCGCCATGATTGCCAAGTTACCCGGATGAGTATATTATTAGGGCAAGCTCTACAGCGCAAACCAAAATGAAAAGTGGCGAATGTAGACAGGGGTTCTGAAATATAGCGAGTTTCTGTGAGTTTTCAAGTTTCACTACCTCTGAGACAGGTTTAAGTAATATATAGTTATTGAAAAGAATACAATAGTTAATAATTAAAGGTAAATTCCTCGATGATATTTTGTCTTTCATTCTGAGAAAGCATTGGACAACCCCTTGATTTAATCGATGAGACCCAAAACAGCCAAAGCCGGAAGTCGTGTTGAGGTTGCCTTTGTGAAACTTTCGCTGACATCACTTTCCACTCTGCTGAAAGTGTTTAAATCCGTCCCAAGGAACCCAACTCCAGTCAGCAGGACAAAGCCATGTAAAAGACAAAATTTCAAGAAGACCTCGTCGTTTCTTAGGCTCGTTATTACAGGTAATATGTGAATTCACATTTAGCGCAGATCACTTCGGACAGGGCAGTTCAACTTCAACTTCAAGCAGTGGACGAGGCGCAAATCAAAAAAGTCATGCTTTGACATTCACGTTCAACTTGTCCAATGCCATGCGTGTTCTGTTCATCATGTCAGACGAAACGACCATGAACAAGCTCTTCTGTCTAGTCTATTCGGGAGGAAACAGTAACCTGTCTCTGCCCTTTCCTGTATAGCGCTGTCGTCAAACAACATACACAGTGCATGTAGCTTGTGTTGTCGATGAAATCATCATGGACCTAAAACATAGATCCAGGTCCGTGATGTGATTGTGATTGAATTTCACTTTCTGAAGTTACTATTTTAATCATCAATTTACAGGCAATACATAACTACACATCTAACCCCATGGCTGTAAAACGTTAGATTCGAATGATAACACCAGCTGTTCTATCATTTACAAATTAGCAAACATTTCAATCGATTTTCATTAATTTCATCATTGTTATACGCCAAATCATCGTATTATTTTGACAAATTTCTACTTATTGCTCGGTATCAACTACGGTTATTTATTTATTTGTCTGAGTAAGTATTCGGCAGAGTTATTAATTTCTCACAGATTTGGTACTCTGAATTTTATCGTTTCTTTATATTTTAAGCGGTTAACAGTACTGATGTGATATTAAGTGGTAGCTAGGGTATTGTCCTTGGCCTCAACAACAATGGAATTTTACCCACTTGGAGAACATGCAGTGTTTAAGATATTAAACCACTTTTATTCACACAAACACAAAAACATGGTCTGTTCGTAACCTTCTTCCACTATTGAACTTCCAAATGCCACCCACTTTTATGATAAAAATCTTTAAAACAGACATGTGATATATATTGTTACATTACATTTGGATAGTTACCCTGAGATACACAGAAATGAAATATGTAAACTTTCACACAAACCCAACATACAAAAGAACACCATAAACAGAAGCATGCAGAAAAATTGTATTCCTCAAGAATAAGCTACCCCAAAATGATACAAGTAAAATCATTTGGCATGAAGACAAGTGTGCCCAAACAAGTTGTATTGAAATGAACTTGATGTTTTTTGCCTAAATTGACATTGGATTACTTGGATGTTAGACATGGTAAGGAGCAATCTCTTCCTGAGCACAGTCCTTCCAACCACACTGTTCTTGTAGCAATGTCAATCCACCTGTATAAAGCTCAGAAATGACAAGTAATCCTAAAAGATCACATTTGGTTCACATCACAGATGTGACTGTCAATCTTCTATATATTGAGCCCTCAACTGTTAAGAGCAGCATTTGGATATTATCTCATGATGTAATGTGGGATTGTCATAGAATTTCATGGTACACTCACATAAGATAAATATAGATTGACGTATTATAAATGATGATAATATCTCATGAAAGTATCAGATACTCATAATTCTATCCAGTGTTGTGATTTATTGATGTATATTAGTATTATTACACAGTAAATGTATTTTTGCAGGTGGATTGACTCTGTATTTGAAGGATTGACCTGATCTGCCCAAAGGAAGAATTCATGACGTAATAACACCATGCCTCGGTCTACAGAGAAAAGCAAACAGGGGGAACGTGAACTCAGTCCAGTGGAGAAGATAATCAAGAAGGAGAAGCTGAAAAAGGAGAATAAAAATGAAGATGTTGAAACTGAGACTGTGAATGAAAGTGATGTACATTTACTTGAAAGACAGACGTCAAATCAACTGAATGATTCATCAACAAGTCGGCATGACGACACAATCGTAGAATTGAGTCAGAGCAGGGACACGATCAACACGACGACATCATCCGTTGGCACTAAGAGCATCACGTTGACAGGAACAATTCGCCGAGGAAAGAAAACACAAGATATTGTACAAGTCACCATCTCAGAAGACAACCTCAAAGCGTTAACTCATGAAGACACACCAGATGACTGTGTTTGGGGATTTGATAAAGGCCTACATATTCTATTCTTCAGTTTACTATGCATACCTGTCGCTTTTATCGCTTCGTTTGTAGTTTCTGGTTACCTTGGTACCATCACATGGTACGGTGTGTTTGTTCATTACTATGACGACAAGGGCATCGCTTACAGAATATTACTTTGTCCTGTACTGATTATTTTCTACCCACCAGCGATAGTCCTCCTGACGCTAGGAATTGCGCTGTATGCAGCGTTTATCCAGATATCCTGGTTTTTCACATCATGGAAGAGGGACTTCACAGACTGGGAAAAAGGATTCTACGGCTGGCTGTGTTCTAAACTACACCTGGAAGAATTCTGCGCCTATGATGTAGTGGAAGTCACGGGAGAAATTGCAACGGGAGTACCAGCTACTGATGAAAGTACACTACCTACTAATGAAGCACAGACATCTTTCATAGAAACTTCTTCATAGTTTCTCTTTCATATCACTGGTCACATACACTTCTGTCAAAATCAATCTTATGGCAACCTTCCCGATAGCAACAGTTCATGTAAGGGAAAGCTGTCTTCAACAGACAACGTTGACTTCTGCACGTCTGGAAGTGTGTCTCTCATTGAGGGATATCTGTAAGGACAGGTTCCAATGTATAATTAATCTCAATTCAGATAAGTGGGAATTCAATCTCTTTTATAATCCAACATAAAACATGAAGAGACAGAATGTCTATGAATCAATTTTATCATAGAATATTTTAATCGGCACCTTGAAAGTATCAGGAATATGCAAGTAGATACCATACATATTTTGCACTCAGAATTTTAAAGATATGACAGTGAGTGTTCTAGTGTCAGGTTTCTTAAGTTACTCAAGTTTCATGTTCTGAAGTTTATGAGGCTGCTACTGAGCATCTGTCACTGTTGTACATGTATGTTTTATCAACAGTACACTGTCTGTGTGATATCGACATCTCAACAACACACTGCCTGTGTAATATCCCTGGTGAAGGAATACAAAAGTGCAGGGTTGCATTGAACAAACACTGAAAATGTGTTTGTTACATGTCTAACCCATGACTAGGTTCAAAGTTGAAGTGAAAACAAAATCATTTGAGAAGACAGATGATGGGAGATAAGCATAGTCACTATATTTTAGCCTTTTTTCTGTCTTCTATCTACTTTGAGTTAATGAAGTACTGTACATACTTGATTTACACATGTACAGTCTGAAAGTACTGCACAGACTGGGTCATGTCTATTGGACCACAGTTGTGAAGTGTTGATGGAGTATTTTTTAGAAGTATTCTCATAAAACTTAGAAGACATTGTCCAGCCACTATAGTATTACTGAAAAGTTTGAACTCTTCAAAGTTTGCTATTGTCAGCACCGCGTCTCACTATACCGGTACATGTATGGTTACAAGTTGTGAACTAAACTTTCAAATAAGGAGAAATGCTGAATTCATCATTGTCAAAAACAATTGCTGTTGAAAAACAGCTCTCAAAAGTAATGCAATTGCCAATAATTTCCAATTACTTTCCAATTTTTATGTAAATTTGTAACTCACTTTGGGTCTGACATACTTTCATGCACTGACATTTAATAGTTGCTGAGGAGCAAGTGTTGATCAAATATTTAGTGAACTAATCAATTAATGTCAGTGCAAAGGATGTCTGTGGTAGACTAATGTATGTGATCTCAAATTCCATACAGTGTGCATGATACAACTCAATGAATTTGGATAATGGCTCATTCCAATTCTATCATAAATTAACCTTGTCACCCCTCACATTCCTGTGGAATGGCCCATCTGACAAGTCAGAGCAACAGGGATGTTCTATTGAATTGTGTGCAAAAAATCTGCAATGTTTTTTGTTAATTGTATGTTCCATTATGGAGTCAACTCTATTTGAACAAGCCAAGCTATTTGTTGTCACATTACAATGTAATTAAGCCGATCATAGAAATTACATGTAAACTCACAATAGTACAAGTTATGACAAAACGGATTACACTTGCTGGTTGAGTGTAGCAGATTGGCTATTAAGACGTGAACCTGAATTTGATTACTACTATTTGTCCATAAATGTACTGATAATGACTTTTCCAAAATGCAAAAACAGAGATGAATTTTTTGTGATGTCTTTCTCAGATGTCTTGACAGAATTGAATTTTGCAAGAAATTTCCACAATTCATGTTTGCAAAGTTGTTGAATTTTAAGAAGTCATTTTCTTAGAAATCAATTTACAATCATCACCAGTAATTAAATTAATAAACTGACAATTAGAATTCAAGTCTTGTGACATAGATAAGATATTTCATTATTGTTACATGTGTTTACATCCTTATACAAGTGTGTAGGCTCCATAAAGATCATTGAATACGATATCATCGTATCACAAAAGTTTGAAAGCAAAAGGTTTGTATTTGGAGTGAAAACGTGACCACTTAAAAAAAGCATACCGGTACTGATAAAATTGGCAGTAAAGCCCTAGCCTGCAATGAAATGCAATTTGTCTCACATATTTGCATACATAGTTTAGATGCCCTTATTGAGGATAATGAATGTCAAACCACAGATGACAGAGAAGACTTTCAGTTTCCTTAATTTGTACATTGTACATATTTTTAAAATGTTGTTGAGTTCCTCTGATCATGAGTACTGGTCATTGTACTGTTGTCTATGCATTAATGAACTCATATTTTGAGCTCCCCTTGGAATTTTAGGTTCCATGATTTTTGTTCTGTTTGTGAAATACAGTATCTTGTTCAACTCCAAAAATCATATTGAAATTGTCAGTGTTCATCTTGTCAGATAGCCAGCAGTGTCACATTGTTGACAACTGAGCTTGTCTGAACTAGAATTTATTTGTCATCAGTAACACTGGACATTGTATAATATGAATTTGTGTTAGCAAGGCAAATACTATGTACTGTGATGTATTTTACAGAGATAAGATCTACTTGCTTTCTGCAACAAAAATTTTGAAAATACAATCAAAAGTAAAAGTACTTGTCCGTATAACCAAGTAGGCTGATGAGCTACAGCTGGAGAAGTGGTATTTAGTTTGACACTCAGCATCAGTACTGCCTCCATGTAAAGATAATGTATAGGTTCACATACACCAATTATCTTTCCTATGAACAGAAATAGTATTAGTAAATTGAAATAGCTGGCTGGAAATTAATACTCCTACATGTACATGTATATAATTTGTTCATCTCATACCATGGATGTCATATGCTGTGCATCAAGGGTTGGGCGTATGTGAAAATAGACAGAAATTTTTGATATTACCACTGGTAATTTACCAAATTGGTTTTTCCAGGGGGGCCCTCTAGCTTTGAACTCATTCCAGGACCCAAACAAACTGTTAATGGTAAATAGATTACCATGATTAGTGGTTCAGTTGCTGTAACTTTGATTTCCTTCACTTCTTTTGTTAATGTCAACTACAGTTTCTCGTTCTACTCCCCAAAGCATATTGAGAAACACAGTATTCAGCTTATGAACTCATCCTGTACATGTGTTGACTGCATTATTATTGTGTACAAGTGAATTCTGGTCTGGACTAGAATTCACATGTCAACAGTATCAATGCATGTAACCTGTATGGACACTGTGTTTACTAGCTAAATACTGGACATGCTTTGCAGAATAGAACAAGAACTTTCAACTGACATACAAAACAAAAACCATCAAATGTTATAGGTACTGGCTGTCTAACGGAAATGTCTGTTTCCAGTACTCTTTACTCTCACTGTAGAGTCTTGACTGTATTTTATAATTAATGTTACCACTGAAAAAGTCAGTACTTATGTTCTATCTTTGCGTGTAAAAATTTACAACCATACTTGTGCCTTGATTTCAAAATATGCCTTGATTCAATCATGTGCCTCAACTGCCATTTCATCAATGTATTTCCAATTTTAACCAGCAATGTAAGTACTCTCTAATTTGTGTAAGTGATATTGAGAATTGTTTATAGGGTCAGCTGTTATGTTTAAGCTGCTTTACGGCATCAAAGTGAATGCAAATGAAAGCTAGGGGGCCTCTTTTTAAAGGAGCATTTTATGAAGATGCCTGACATGTAGCTTTTGTTTAATGTCACAGATGTCATATTCCATTACAGGAGTTAATTACGCTAATTATTTTGAACAGTACACACATAATTAAAGCAGTTCACTTCATTTGTGTTGTAGTACTTCACTGATTTACATGCATCTAGGAATGGAGCACAGATTTGCAGTGGAAACCACAGAAAAAAAAAAGTTTATCTGAATTTTTTAAGCTATAATTTCAAATGGAAGAATAATCAGATAATAAAATATGCACAGATATTTTTTTTGTGTTCCAGATTTTATTCTAGTGATATATAGAAAAGGTTTTTATTCAACAATATATTGTGTAGAGTTATACAAGATATTGTAGATCAAATTTAAAATTGTTTGAGTCTGTGTACAATAAAGATGACATTCTTTTGGTGTATAGTAGTATTAAACTAATTTTGACGACATAAATTGTACAACTAGGGATTTCCCAATCTATTTTTATATCATTCTGGTGTAACAGCAATATGTTTTAAACTACTTGTATTTTACTTATAAATTTTATCATTAGAATTTCAGCGAGAGTATTAACCACATAATCAAAAAACGGCTTTTGGTTTAACTTTTTATTCACAATATTTTCATATTAATATTATCCATGGTATAGTTTGGCCATTTTAAATAGATATATTTTTTACATTCTTGAAATTGCAATCACCACAATGGTGAAAAGCTTACCAAGATAACAAGTGCTGATTTTAAGGGAAATTGTAAATATCAGTGTCTCTCTAGCTAGGTCATACAGTAAAAAAAATACTTCTGTTGCTGCAGTTTTCAGTATGTTTTATCCAATACACATGAAACTTGCACTATGAACACCTTGCTTTGCCGTACATGTTTTTTATTAAATGCTAGCTAGTTGTTTCTTTTCAAAAATCTTACATTTCTGTAACTACTTACGCATGCATTCTCACATGGACAACTCAGCAAAGTTTATTTTTGTATGCTTATTAATTTATATTGACCTATGATAAAAACGATTGACACAGTTTCTAAGGTCAAGCACGGCTGCCATCCTCTTTTGAATGTTATTGGTTGTCACCATGGCATTTATGATAATATATGTAAATTTATGTTACATCTTGGTAGTTCATTGGTCATTGAAAGATACACTTGAATACCATCAAGATTCATACCCTATGACAACCAACCATTGATTTTCTGAAAAGGAAAAGACTTACTTCAAATATTTTTGAGGTCAATTAATGTTCAAGATTAGTTCAAGTTTGACACTTTGAAAGTTTTTGTGCAACTAGTAACCATGACAGCTACTGTATGTTTTTGTTCTGCACCTTGAGAGGCTGATGGTACAAACACAAAATTGTATAATTTATTCCGGTACAATTGTGTAATTTTTCAATGGGAGTTTGTATCGCACATTTCATGACTGCCTAAATAAAACCAACTCTATATGTCACAAGACTACCCAGCAGTGTTGCTTTCTGTCTCCAGAGTGCTTTTTGATATTTTGAGAAGTGTTGGCAAATTTTGTAATTTCGCCAGTGTGTACTCTGCTGTCGTGATTGATCTTGGATCTTTACTGTGTTACTATTGTGACTTTTGTATTATCAATATATGACTTGCCGATATAGATCTAATGATTTAAAAGGTTTTCACAAGGATTAACTTGGTCACAATGACCCTTGTGAAGGCATCACAGTCAGAACAGCTCTACCAATGTTATTACAATTGCCTAAATATTAGGACTCAGTAGGATCAGAATTTTCCTGAAACACTTGAAGTGGCAGCCAGTCAGATCTCTATATTGTCAATATTAATAAACTGGTATAATAAATCAATACTAGAAACTCCTGTTCCCCACATTTCTTATGAGGAAATCAATGACAAATTTGAGTCTTTTTTTTTTTTTGAAAAAGATAATTTATTCAACATAGTCACAGATAAAAACAAATCTACATAAACTGTGAATGCATTAAATATTACAATGCGTCTTGTTTGAAAAAAAAACCAAACAAACAAATTAGCTGCTTAATTACAAAGATCATCATATGAATGCATTCAGGATGCATTCTTCTCCTTCAAGTCTTACAAGGCTTGAAAACTTTGTGATAAAATCCTCAGTTTTGTTCATCATCTTATAAGTGAAATATAATGTATTCATCCATGAGGAGAGATGACATTTCAATTGCATGACATAGGATTGAAGGGAAACTTTAATCCCATCAAGAGTAACCGAATTTCGAATATTCCAAACTGTATATTTTACAAAGGAAGTAATACAGTAAATAATGTCAGATGTTGCATTATTATCATTTTCGATTCCTGCAATTGCTAATCTTTTGATATTGATATTATTATCAAAGTTGTGTTTTCTGAGAAAGAAAGAAAGAAATACATTTCTGCCAGATTTCTTTAACATATTTACACTCAAATAAGATGTGTTCCAGTGTTTCTTCTTGGCCACAAATATGGCATTTCCCATCACTTAAATTGAAAGTTTTGGCCAAGCTTCCTGTGACTAGGCCTCGATGGAAAATCTTACAATTCCTGTTGAATTAAGACGGCTGAATAAAGTAGCTTTGTAACTGTCAGTGAGACTTAGATTCTCAGCCCATTTTTGACCAATCTGACCTTGACTGCATGCCATTTCTTATCAACTAATTTCCAATAAAGTGACTTGGTTTTGACATCACTTTTTGTCAGACCATAATTCTCTAAGTCTAAGATATCATAGTTTCTTCATTTTGGATGTTTGAAGAGATGATTTGTTTCCAGGAATCTGGAATAGCATTGAGGAGTGTTTCATACTTTGTCTTGATTTCCTCTTGCACATGTCTATTTGTACCTCCTCTAATTTTTGCAATTATTTCCCATTGTTGAAGCCAGTCATTTCTGTCATCATTCCAGATGTCCCTAAGCCTTAAAATTCCACTCTTTGACCATTTTTCATAAAAGAGGACACTTCCTTCATTCTTAATATTGTCGTTATACCACAGAACTTCTCTAAGAAGATTCTGTTTTGATGTTGGCAGATTCACTCTTGTAAGTCTAAGTGACTTCCAGGTATTTAACATATCCCCATACACCATTGGGTTCGTTTGTTGTTGACTTTGAAATTGAGATGGAGGTAGTGATAATCACTATTAAGTTTATTGTCATAACTCTCGCGATGATACGAGTTGTACGGTGCGCCCTCAGTAGATGATGTGCAGTTCTTTCGTTTAAATCACGACATGACCAATGAGGGCGCGTTTTCTATCACCGTTGTCGCTCTCCTGGGGGACAGTACAGTCTCCTTTTGAGCAAAACTGGCAGCCATCTGTCTGGGCTAACTTCTTTCAGGAGTTCCTAGGTGACGACAATTGCTGTGATTCTATATTTCAATCATTGCTTGAAAGAATGTCAATACAAAATCCAGCCAATGAGATACTGTAACATTTAACTTAGCAGGACAAAATGTTTCTTGATATCCCTAGAGAACGCATGCTTGAAACTATTCTACACTTTAGTACTTGCTCACTGTACTTAGTTAGGTTAACACAGTTGTAGAAATCTAACAGACCACGATGGAAGACAAGGGGAAACAAGGTCTGACAAGAGGTATGAGGGACTGTCCACATGCAGATGTCATTATTGTCATGTCTGGTCAGAAGAATACATTGGCTATAGTGAATGGCTGTGAGTGAGGGGAAAATGACTGGTGGGTCTGGCAATCAGTCAAAATCTTCTCTTCAGCTGAGCAAGAATAGTTTTCTGAGTACCTTCTTCTCAACTTCGTCAACAGAATTATTTGAAAACCATGACAGCAGACAAAAAATTCATTGTTATTTGAAATATATATATCTTTTATTGAGCAGCTCGTTGAATACAATATTTTGTATTCAGAAATACAGCCTACATATTGTGATATGTAGCATTACATGACCATGGTAATAATAATAATTATATAAATTAATACATCTCAGCTTTCTTTGTAAAAAAGCAGTGTCTTACACAGCAGAAGTTCATAACAAATAAAACCTGTCAATTTACAGTTCTTTTTAGAGAATTATTAACACTTGCAAAAACTTACATTATATTAAACAAGTTCTTTAATTCAAGGCACTTGAATATGTTGTTTCACTTTTCTTTTTAAAAAGTTGTTCCTCGTTTCTTACCTGCTGTCTGTTCTGATTTGAAATGGTTTGTTACATGGCGCCCTCTATTGTCAAGGGATTGCAACATTCACTTTGAGATTTATGACATTCAAAAAGATCTCCCTCTGTAGTGCTAAACCATTCACTTGAATAAAACTTTCCATCCACTGAAAAAATGCAGTTGCTTATTGGCAGATGACTTGTTACAATTTTCTGTAATGTTTCATCCACCAATCAAATTGCTAGTTGCATACATCCACAACTGCAAACAGACAAATTTGACCTTTTGTCATGCAGGTCATGAACGCTAGGAATCATGGGATAGTTACAAAGCAACCTTAATCCTGTTCCCTTCACATCAATAAAATGTTACAATGTATCCATTCATTAACTTTTTTCACAATTTTCTTTTAACATTTGTGAGTTCTGTTGCTACCTGCGTGAATGGTGTTAGAAACAGCAATAAATAGGGCACAGAAATTGATGTTTTTCTCATGGAATTTTCTACTTTCATACCCTAGCAGTACTCTTTCTGAAATGTTTGGAAGACTTTCTGTAAACGTTTGCATCAGTTGTACCAGTGTATTTGGAAGATGTATTTCACAGTACCTTGCACACTAAGGTTAAAGGTGTTATACACGTTTCTAACATTACTCCCGTAGTTTTTTCAATGTTGAGATATTAAACTTACGTGAAAATAAGTGTAGATTAGGATGATACTTGGTTCTGTACTAAGTATATGCACGGTCCCTATAGAGGGACCCTGGTATATGTTATTATAAAGTGAACTCAGGTGGGTTTGTTGGAAGAAAGAAACAAGGAAGGTAAGAAAGGTAAGAAAGGGAGTGACAATACCGGTATTTCAAGCTTTGCAAGACAATGACTGTCAATGACACACATACTGTAACTGTCAATTTAAAACTGCACATGGGGATACGTCACACAATGGATGCCATGACTACATCACCTGACAAAATCACCAATCAGGTTGTTGTTGTGTTTACTTTCACACTGACAGCAAGTACAAGTTGCTGCAGTAGCTGCTGTGAAAAGTGCAAGGCAGGTATTGTCATGGTTTTAGTCCATGGTCGGTCAAGCAGAACTTCTGAGAGGTCTTAGATTACTGAGTTGAGTTTTGTAAATACCTGGATCAAGGGGTTTAAGAGAATTCAATACTTCACCATAAACACAAATACATGTTTGTTTGATATTCCTCTTGTAAGGTAAAACGTATCTCTCATTGACCTGTGCGATAGTTTGTCTTCTATTGTGTGGTTTTCTTGAGGTTTGTCAAAAAAGACAATTCCACTGAACCACTTTCTGATATAATTACAAAGATGGATTTCTTATTAGCAACAGATATAAGATTTTGGTCCATTTTCACAAAGGAATGCAGAAGACATAAGCCGTGCCAGCTGTTTGCAGTTTTTTTTTGCGTTTTGACTTTGTTTCGTAGCAACGCAACGTTTTGACCGAGTGCCAGGCACCTTAGGTGTCTTTGACTCTTGGCATTTTGAAAATCCACCATGTTGAACAGTAACAGACACTAGTATGACATGACATTTACTGAAAATACAACCAAAATGGGCACCAAGTGAAAGTTCAGAGAAATTCAATATTGAAATTCTTATTTTTTTAATGATGTTTTAGTTACAGGAGCTTTACAGATCTACCCAATTATTGAGAAAGCACTTAGTGGCAATGGTGGTTTGTTTTTTACATTTGGCCAAACAAGACGTTGACAAAAAATTGAAAGGTAGCTTGTATTTTACATTTCAAAGTCACTGTGAAACCATTGGGAAAAAGTACTTTGTAAAAAGACATTTAAACACTGTAAACTGGATCTCTATGATTCACGCTATAATTGGGACTGAAAATCATTGTTGAGAAATGCTAACAGAACAGCTGCCAAAGAACTGTCTCATAATTCTGCCAAGACACTAATTCCTCCGTAAGTGGAGAGTCTGCCCACACAAAGCAAGACATTCATAGCTTCACTAGTTTCACAGGAATTTTAATTTGTCGTTGATACCAATTGATTGATCAATAACTACCATTATTTTCAATGACATTACCCTTTTTTGACCTTCTCCATTGAAATATTACTTCAAATATCCAGAAATAGTTTGAAGAAAAGACTTGTCATGGCAAGGTTATATTTTACAAAGTTCCTTGGCTCTACAATTTCACTTCAAATTTGGGAAAGACAAAAGCATGTAACCCTTTCACGACTGACTTTTGGCACAAAAATGATCCAGATATGCACAATAAGAGATGGGGATATGAAAGCTCATATGCCTAAATAAACTGTAAAAACGATTACAGATAAATTTAGAATTGTTTTGCACAAGCAGACGGTTGTCCATAAAACCTGACACCAACCCACTGCAAGTGATGTGACTTTATATCTTAAATTCATCTGTCTCTGATTTCACATACTAATTAGAACTTTTTATGTCAAGTACAATTACAAGTATCTCATCATCAGATTGGACGCAACCAGGGTCTCAAAAGGCACAACAAGAAATGGTGTTGCATTACAAGCATCTGATTATGTGCTTTGTCTGACTGTTGATTTGAGTGTGGCATTAATGTACCAATACTGGTGTCTGCTGAAATGTTTTGACCCAACTTAGCAAAATCTCAAATTTCCTGCAAACTGTGTCACCATAGATGATCGATGCATGAATGGTTTTGGTAAAATATCAACCTCAACAAAATTTGCAAAATACTTGTACTTCTTAGAGAACATATTTTAGCAAGACACTGGTGACATGGGAAGATTTTACTTTGTCAAAATTTTTTTTTGATTTGAAAAACTGAAAATTGCTCCAGCTTTAATACGACAAGCATCTGATTGTCCAAATCAATAGGAAATGAAAATAATATGACAAAAGCAAGTGGACACCGTTCATCCAATTTTACTCATAATATATGCTTTGGAGAAATCTACCCAGCATGAAAAACACCCCCAGTTGGTACTATGATTTGAATCAAGCCATTTGTGAGAGAGGAGAACTCCCACAATGCATTGTGTCCTTATTTCACACCCTGCCGCTTGTACAGAAGGATCTTATGACATGTTTCACACCCGCCGCATGTCCATGGATCACTATTCAGTGACCTGACCTTGGAGGAACATGACCTGACCTTGGAGAACATGACCTGACCTTGGAGAACACACTACCGGACTCTTGCTGAGCTGTCAACAAGATAATTCATCAAGCATGGTGGTTTACAGGTCAGAGGTCAATACAGTCTATTAGTCTGCGCCGTCAGTTGTCCATCTGGATTAAAATTTTAGCGTTATCAGGCATTAGTGGCCGATGCTGACAATAACCGAACAAAGGAACGCATTAATTTTGATTTTAACTCCAGATAGACACAGCAACCTTTACACGAACTGAATATTTCAATCAATTTTCTGAGTGTAGATGGATCAAAATTTTTTGTGATGCAAATCAAACTTTTTATTTATCATTATTTCTTTGCCTCACTTTTGCTGAATGCACCTGTTATCTCATGAATCTGGCTGTAATTTTTTTCCCAATCTCTGATGTACAATGGCAAACTAAAACCAAACTGTAATAGCAGTGCCCTAATGTGTTTTGAAATAGCAGAAACTGGAATAAAAATGACTTGTTATGTCTGAGTTTTGTCATCAGTTTACTGGCAAGTGTAAAAATCAAAGATACATCTGTCTGGAGAAACATAAAACATGGTGTTGAACGGTTTATTAACTTGTTAAAAGTAAACATCCATTCCCATGATGACAGCCTATTGCCATACAGCATTCTGATTGGTGTTCCGCAGTCAGAAACTAAGGTCAGAGGTCATTTCATGTCATCCCTGGACCACCAGTACCGAAGGTTGCCATGGTGAAGTCACACAATCCAAACAACTTTTGGAATTTTTTATTATTAGCTTGCAAGGAAGTTTCCTTGCATGCTTCTTGCATTCAATCAATGGATCATGTGGAGAAGAAAATGTGATTTTATGTTTGAGAGGATCGTCCCGGAATATTTCCGAAAATATGTGCTGGTCAGACAGGGTGTCTTTGTGAAGTCTTTGTGGAAGTCATAGGAGGGGTGGCAGACTCACTGAACAATGGATGAGATAAAAAAAGTCACCATACTGTGAGAATGGAATAGTCTATGTAGCATACGTATTCCAAAACACACCTATCACGTACAATCCTGATGCAACTCAAGTTTTGTTAATATTTTTTTCAAACTCCGTACTGCTAGGGTATTGACATGTCAACTTCTGCTTCAAAATGGTGATTGTCCACAAAATGTGTGATTGTTACTTTGAAAAAAATTTACATTTTATGAAAAAGAAAAATAAAAAAAATTGGCAGTTGAAAGCTTGTACTGAAGAATGGTTAGTTACAAAACAGGGAGACAGCAAATTCATTGAGAAGCTTGGCTCAAATTAATTACAATAACATATTTTGTTTCTCTTTTTTTTTAAACATTTGATGAACTTATTTCAAATGTATTTTGACAGAATCAAAGCTTTTGGGTTTGTGTATGGAAGACTCTTATATAATACTTCATAAAATCTTTTTTTTTAATGTTTAAACATTTTAAAAGAGATTATGGTTTCTTTTCAATAGGTTTGTGTCCAGAGTTACTTGACTCTGAACGGATCTTATTTAAAACCATAGCTAACTAAGACTGACATTCTGTACAGATGGTATGACTATTAGTTTTGTGTGGTTAGTATCTTACAAAATATCTACTGATAGAATGGGTGATCGCTCCTAATTGTCATGTTACCATGGAAACACTTTAAAAACTTTAAACTGGGGAAATGTCTAAAAAACACTAAATGCCGAAAAAATCAGCGTAATTTTGGCTGTGACTGTTTCTATCTGTCATGCTTGTTATACCGTAAGGTAACTGAACTCTTTGAAAAGTTAACTTGTATTCTCAGAGTTTCCATGGAAACATGGTAGAGAACATAACAGGGATACTGCATCCCTCAAAACAAAATAAAATGATAAACTGTTTAACTTTTTATGTCACAGTATATACAACATTAAATTCCTGTCACTGTTACGGTATTTACAGCCAAGTAAATAAATAACTCACTTTTATCCCCAAATTCTCCTAAACCCCCCAAACTCCCCCCAAGAAATGTGTACTGAAGCCTTTCTATTTACAAAATGTCCATTACTCTGATCCGGTGTTTGAATGTCTCCTTCCTGTCTATTGTGGATAAATGTCTTGCCAATGTACCCCATTGTGTCCCTGTATTTCCCCTCATCTATGGATTCTCTGTCATTGTATCAACTCAGTCGCGCTGCATCAACATCACTTTTTTGATTTACACTGCAATTTTGTGATTATCCCAAAACCTAGCTCCAGGTTGGGTGACTCTCTGTGAACTGACTGAGATATGAGTCGCCCACTTCACCACTGCATTAATGCAGATTGAGAGTTCTAAGTCCCTCATTGTCTGGACCTTAGAGTACACTGAGTGGCACGTACGGCAAATTAAAATACATCACTCAATAATCCTCCATTTCAAAGTGAAAAGCTCAATTGCAGCACACCAGATGAATGATTTTACCAAGGCAGTTTGATTTGAAAATCTCTTGAAGAATGTCTAGTATTTTGAATTCCATGTCATCACCACATCCTAATAAATGTCATCCTGGTACAAATGTACCTCTATTGTTATGATTTACAAAACAATCATAGATTTTTATCCTTTTACCTCATGGCCCGAACACAGAATGACCTCTCTTGACCACACGTCCAACTTTGCCCTGGTCAATCTTGCATAACACTGCCAGGATTTCAAACAACAAATCTTCACATCTTCAAGAGATTTCAAATTCCTGTCCTAAACAAATCATCAAGCGTGTACTATTTTAGGATGAAATTTTGCATCATACACAGATGATGTCAACAGCAAGGCAATCTGAACAAGGCACCGCAGTTCTACATTGTTGAGTAAACTTTGATCATCTTGAAGGCAATCATTGGTGATTTGTTTTGAAAAGGTCCAGACATTGAGATAACTTGCATTTTCAAGGCTTTTCAAGAACAACTTTGTCACTTTCTTGGCACCAAAATTAGATACAAAAGAAGGATTTCTAAACTGTTTCAATTGCTTTTTTATGCACTGTCCACAATTATGCAGGTATCCTTACTGATTGGCTGATGAACAGGTATTGGTTTTCTTCATGAGCCAATCAGTACATCCTGCTATAGCATGTTCTGTTTGCGTTGATTGAAAAGAAACCTTGCCCTTATTTTTTTGAGTGAAGACAACTATAATGGCTAATACTGATACAATTTACAAGAAAATCCCTTGTCCCTAAAAACACTGCAAATACTTATGCCTTACTATCTTATCTGGAGCTTTTGTTACCTTATTTGGACTTTCACATTCCTTATATGAAAGTTTGATTTCCTTACTTGGAGGGTGCGTGTGTAAGTTGCCTTGGTATTCACAGGAATCAGTAGAATGCAGGGTTTGTATGCTCAATGATACATCTCTTACATTGCCGTTTGACGGCATGGTATGCTTCCAAGGTCAGATTGCAGTCTTGAATGTTAAGCTGCTGCAGATCAGGGCAGCATTTGGCCAGCGCCAGAATCCCTTTATCGGTAATTCCAAGACACGATTTGATACTGAGTCTCCGAAGTCCCATACAGTTTGCTGCGACGATGATCAGCCCTGCGTCCGTAATGGCAGTGCACTTGCCGATATCGAGCGACCGGAGTCGTTGGCAGTTACGAGCCAGGTGTTCCATTGCCACATCTGTAACCTGCTCACAGCCTCTCACGTTAAGGTACCTGATTTTGTAGCAGTACTTGGCGATATACCGCACACCGATATCAGTCACAAGGTCACATTTAGCAACACTCAAATATCGAAGCCTGGGATTGGATCTCGCGATGTCTCGCAATGCGTAATCAGTGATCCTATAGCAGTCACTCACCGAGAGTTCACGCAACATTGTACAGTAGCTTGCGACAAACTGTACTCCAAGATCGGTTACGCGAACACAGCGCCGTAAATACAAATTAACGAGATCAGTACAATTGGATGCAATTATCTTCAGTCCTGCATCTTCAAGACCATAACAGTCTGTCATATCCAAATGGCGTATCTGGATACGCTTACCATGAAGCGGACAAACATTAAGACTCGCCTCTAACGACAAATCAATACAAGTTATTTGATGGCAGCCTGCAAGAAGATATAAAGTAGAGAAATATTATTAGATGAAATGAAGTATATAGTGCCCTCGACAGAATGGAAATTATATGATTTCTAAACAGGTGTGTTCCATGATGATGTGGATTATTAATTTGATAGTTTTGGATTCAGCAACATATCTTACTGAAAACACTGTATCAAGCAATGATATAGGAATACAAAATAAAATTGACTTTCTGATCTCACAGACTCTGATAAATTACATGTATTAAATGTTTCTGTTACTTTGTTGCAAATTGTTGTCAACTTTGATCTTACATGGATACATTGGGTAGTGTTGTCAATAAACTGGATGAATCAACTATGCAACACCAATCAGCAAAATACAAACATGTTCCTTAAAATTATAGCCTTTCAAAGTTTGAAAATTCAAAAGTTTTGAAGTTTTACCACAGTCACCGTTGCAAACACATGACAATCTAGTCATGAATGCAGGTATGTTTTTGAAGTCCATGTAAACTGTAAGTGTTTCAAACTGTCACTGCATTCAAAAGCATAGATTCTCTCACAGCCCCTTGCTGGCTGCACACTAGATGTGGCCTGGCTGGGCATAAACTGGGTCTATGAGCTGATGAATTCACAGTCTCCGGCTGAACCAGCTCACTATTTATATAAAGCCAGGGTACACCAGTCACTGTGTGTGTCAAGGGGCTGTGACAGTCTACCAAAAGTAATGTGTTGTGGCATTTTAACAGCTATGGATAAACTTCAGGAGTAACGATAAATGCAACATGGATAAATCTTTCCTGGATTTTGTTCACAGTGAATTGGTATTTAGTAAGCATCGACAATATATCATGACAAACAGGAAATCTGGCAAATTGCAATAAAAGGCACCATTGATGCTAAGTTGTGGCAAGCAAAACCCAATGTCACTCACACAATTCATGATTTTGTCTGAGATAAAGATGCATGGAAAACAACATTGGCTTGAGTCTTTGAAGGGGTGGACTTTAAATGGACTTGCAAATATTCGTTGCTTTCTGAGAGCTTTTACACAGTTCTGAATATGCAAATGTTGACTCAGATGTTAGCTTCAAAATTTACTGTAACAAAGATCGCAAATGAAGACATTTTGAGGTTTCACTGGCTGTTCAATTTGACACTTTAAAGCAAACAAACTCACAAAATCTTCAATGTTACTCTTTAAACATTTACCATAAGTGTCCCTAACTGTGAGTACAACTTCACTGTATTATTTCAGGCGTCGGCAAACCTTCGCAGTTGAAAAAAATGACTAGTCATAGATGCCAAGTGTTATTCAAAGTCCACCTATGGCCTTGCTTTGGTTTGTTTCCACAACAGTTAGCCACTGTGAAAAGACATCAGAAATGCACCCCTCAGGCAACAAACTTTTGGCATTTTGTTGTCAAAAAGCATTCGTCTTGTATGGAGTGGCTGCCGACAAACACATTTGATACAGTTGACTGCTTTCGTCTTCAAGTCCATGTAACGAGTACATGGACTATGGGAGAGTTTCTTTGTGGAAAAGCGTAATGAATAACAATTGTACATCAATACAACTAAAGTCATTCAGTGATTTTGTCATTATTGTACCATATAGTTCTCTGTTTGCTCATATTATGACAATCATGACCTTGTTTCTCTAAATCAGGTGAATTTACGGTAAATTTTTGACATTCTAAGGAATTGGTAATTTGCCTTGTGAGAGAAATGTTTCATTATGGTAGGGCGCTCCTCATGTACCGTACATTTTGAGTACATATTCCAACTTTAGTATATTTAAATGGCTTTGAACAGAAAGACGTTATGAAAAACTTAAAAAACATTTTATAAAATACCAACAAACAAATAATTCATGGAATTCCTGTTTTTATTCTAATTCAGTTGTATGTTTTGCATGGACAAGTTGTTTATAATTATTTATTCATTTTTTACTGAGGTGTTGGCAAGCGGTGTTTTGACCAAAGGCACTTTGAGTACTCACACTCTTTCAATTGAACAATGCGTTTTTACAGACACCAAGTAATTCCGAGGATGAAAGGACGACGTAAGCAAAGTCATATATCACCACACCTTCAATACGGTGCAGTGTATAGGAAACAATGGCCGCCGCCTCTACCTCACACTTTTTTCAGGTAATTTATGATTCTGCACACCATTAAAATGCCAACCATTTTCAAACCCCCAAACACCAACACATTTTTTCAGAGACAAACCCAACAACATTTGCTGCTCTTTTTCAGCATTTTAAGTACTTTATAAATAATTTTCCCCAAGTGTTTAACTTGCAATGCCACAGAATCAACATATAAATTTAAAAGGATTCCTTGAAATGTACATGTTGTGTCATCTTTCTCCACAGATCCTTCACATACATGTAAACATTATAGTTGTCATTTATATTATAAATGACTTCAAAGAGATTAGACAAGTTTGGACATCCTGCCAGTACCAAAATTAATGACTAGCAACTGTTCTGTTATGTCAAAAATTCACAAATATTACACTGAAATGCCAAAAAAACCAAATATCATATCACAATTTCCATTATCATATTGATTTGCTTGCTGGTTATATAAAACCATACAAAAATTGTCATTTTGCATGACTCGATATCATTGGCGGATGTTTATTCAAATTTCTACCACTGAATGTATCATGTGTATCCTACTCAGGCATTCATGTATATTGGCATCAGTCCAACATTTCAAATTGACATTTTCAACAACCAGTCTTTTTTTCCCCACACAAATAGTTTCTGTGTCATGTCAAAAGAATGCAGCATATCTAAGCTTCACAAGTTGAGCAATAATGGGATGGCATCACTCTAACACCATTATCTCTATTCTATCATGCTTTATTAAAGTGAGATGGTGTTCAGAGTTGTAAGTGTAAACCAGATCAACTGAATGATACCAAAAGAGACAACATTCCTGGACAACTTTGGTAGATTTTACTGACATGCTTGTTGCATTGTACAGTCTATGGTCTACTACAAGCCATGGCATTGTGAACTGCCAAGAATTCTAACATTTCAGTGTCATACAGGGTCCTCACACAAATGATGTATCAAAAGCAGTCAAAATGAACATATGTAGAGACTTAATTTCACTTGTAGAGTGAAACTAAATCAAATCTACAAACTCTACCATTGAATGCTGAATGCAAAGGGTTTCAATATGATTTCACTGACAGTCATAGAAACTGCTATCAATGCACAGTGTAGAAAAAAAATGTCAATATACCGGTGGGCTCTGGTGTCATCACATACAAATATACAAATGTTGGGGTATGTTCCAATCTTTTCAATTTTTTTTAGTTCATTTTGTGAGAATATGCCACTAGTAGAAAACGCTCTTTGTTCAAATGACACAGATAACATAAAATGGTCAAAAAGATTGCACAGCCATAGAAGTGGTTGCAATACCAGCAGTTTTCAACATCTTTTGTTGACAAGTATTTGCCGACCAGCTTACAACAGTGACAGTTGGTGGAATTTCACTAGACAACAGAAATATGACATATATCAATCAAAATGATATTAATCCCTGAAACCGCAAAATTTTAATAAAAAAATTTATGTACAATTCAAGAAAAGCCGATTGTACATCAAAAGATTTAACATGTATTAATTATTTTGGGAAATGATTTTATTTCCTGCTTTTGATTGTCAGATGATGATAAATTTATGGTAATAATTAATCATAATAGATTTCATTCTTTTTACTGACCGTGGAAATGAGGGTAGAAAACATTGGTTTTCTTTGATCTATTTATCTACAAATGTAAAAAAATCAGAAATGCTAAGCTGCACCAGTATGCTAATTTATTTTTTACTAACTAGAACTTACTTTATGTTTGGAACCTAGACATTAATATCTATATCTATATTTTACAAAGTACTGGTCTATTTCATGTTTAAAAAGGCTCATTTCTATTCTCTATACATAATTACAGTATAATGACACAGCAATAGAAGACTGCTAGCAATTTATATTCCATTGAAGAAATAACAATGTCAGTAATTGACATTATCAATATTTACATAATAGATATTCTCTGTTTGAATTCTAAAGTTGAAAGAAAAAATCAATGAAAAACATTTCTGACAGTATCACAGTTTAAAATATATGTCCAAAAAGATTCAAGTTCTACGAATTTTTGTCTTATAGTAATGCCAGTTTGAAAATTTATTGTTCTACCCAGTTTTTAATCTATAACAGACCTTACAAATTTCACAAATTTCTAATAAATGTTACCTTCTTAATGTCTGTGTATATCAAAAAAAAATATTTTGAACAAAATTACATCACTCATCTTATTTACACTGATTCCAAAATCAACCAATGATTTGTTTGGGGATTGAACTGTGGCATAGTACACATGAAATTTGCTGATCAATTTTTTTTGTTTTTTGACATTTGAATTTCAAGTGTCTTGAAACTAAAATTCTCATCATATTTCAATTCTTTATCGATCCCAATTTCCCAAATTTCTTTCAGATATTTGCCGCAATAGCGCCGGATTGACATGGTATCAGAACTGTCTATAAAAACATGGAATTTATTGATGTGGCCTGTGCCGAGGAGTGATTAAATTTGATATATAATGTCAGCCTCATTTCAATGTATTAACTTTTCAGGGATAATTGATTGGCCGTAAATACCGAGAGATGTGACCTTTGAACCCAGCGTTTTGTACATTTCGTTTTGATAAATTAAGTCGACCTCCTTCAGTGGTACATTGTAACTTCTGTGTTGGTTTTACTGAAGTGTACATGTCAGAACCTCCATGTTGAACATAAACCACATTATTTGAACACGGTGAGAACCCATGCATTCAGAAAATATAACTTCATTTCTTTTCCCTGATAATAGTGCTGCAAATTTAACCCTTTTTCCCACTGTTTAAAGTGGTACAGCCCACTTGACACTAAGTATATATAGGGTCATGGGGACTCTATACAGTGAGAATGGGGGTGTGTAGATCATTTTTATGTCAACACCAGGATTTGGACAACATTGTTTTGAATATCTTTGACGCATCAAATCATTCTCACCTGAAAACAGACAGGAAATATGATTTTCAATATTTCCTGCTGTTTGACCACTATCCAGTGTTTTGATGACAGGATATTAATTTCAGTAAAAACACCTACACTGTGAACTGTTGTCTATTCAGTCCAATGAACAAGTATTGATAAATGTGTTGCTGAATAAAGTGCTTAATGTATGTTTTGATACATTGGGAGAGAGAAAGAACAATAAGAATTTGATGAATACTGTCAACTTTCTGATTCTAATTTTCTGAAAAGTACATTCATTTCGTTTGATATTTGATGTCAACAGCTTCACAATCATCTAATCATCTCCAGGCCGTTTCTAAACACTGAAAGTAGAAACCATGACATTCATATGACAGTGACATACCTACAAATGAATGTGAATAATGTTGAACACAATAAGATTGATCCATTATTTACGAAATGAAGGGGTGAAAGATCTTACCTGAGATATCCAAGTAATCTAAGTGTGGACATCTTGAAATGACTTCAAACAGCGCCTCATTGCTGATATACGCGCATCCCGAAAGTTCCAACTTTTGTAATTCTGGACAACGCTTTGCGATGACAAAGAGTCCTCGATCTGTTAACTGTTCACATCCAGAAAGGACAATTTTTTGCACTGTAAGGCACACATTTGGAGTTTCTCTGCAGAGTCGCTTTGTAAGAATCCTCAGTGCTTTATCCACATTTATCGAATAACTGTTGAGTTTAATCGTTCGCCACAGCGTTGGCTCCCAGCTGAGATGGTACCAAAGTCGGCAGACTTGCGTGCATTTACATAATTCCGTTGTGGATAAATACGAAAATATTTTTATGACGAGTCCATTGGGTATCATATCAAACATGGATAAATGGTGTACTTTCGTCCGGGTCTTTTTCCGAGTTCCGTGCCGCTCGATGTCAGCATCGCTGGCACTGGAGACTGGCGTACTCGACATGTTTCCATTAGAAACATTTCCACTGCTGGAAATATTCCCAGAGTTCATGGACATACTGCCATCTGTCCGTACTTGGTCTGGAAAGACAGGATAGGAAAAATATTCAGGATTTAGAAAACTGAAAAAATAAATAAAACTGGTTGATGGGAAACTGTTGGTTTTGAGAGGTAATATGTAAAACCATTTGATCTAATCACAATGGTAGCTTTACAATCTTTTTATTCTCTACATATCCACAATAACACATTCTTGATTCCCTGTCAATCCTTCTCACAGCATCAATCCGCTTTTCAACACATGTTACTGTTCTAACATAATGCTCCAAATACATCAATGCGTAGAATTCTTTCACATATACCAGTAGTCTTCTCTATGACAATCATACCGGTAGCTGTGTGTCCCCACACCAGAGATGTAAAACAGCATGGCGGAAAAATCCACCAACTAGCAAAGAAACATGAAGGAGATACGCTTGATTTGTTCTGAGTGTTCAGACCGCAAACAGGTTTGAGAAATGATTTTAGGTGTTGACCCGGTGACCTTTTGGTGAAGGTTGCCTTGTCAACAAAACATGGGTGTTTATTATCGATTGGAAAACCTACATCAAAGTTGTTATCGACATAGTTTAGATTATATTTCAATGGTCTGCCATTGTCCATTGAAAGATATCTTTTCTGATAAAAAATGTATTTTGTAAAGATGTACCTGTATTTGTATTTTTGTTATTTATTAGCTCATGTTTGGAAATTTCAAATGATTGAAATTTAGGAGTCAGAACTGGCAAAAAGTACTCCATTTTGAGAAAAATTACACTACACAATATCCCTGTGATGAAGTACGGAACAAGTTACAATATAACAACAATTTTTTTACTAATCTGCATTATCTTCTGTCACCATAGTAATTTGGTTTCACACTATCTTGGAAACATTCATTTTTGAATCTGTCCACAGTGCACAAATCTTGTCTCAGCCTCACGGAGCTCAACCTTTGCAGTCAAATTTATTTGTCTGTAAATTCCACTGTAGTTTGACCTGGGGTCAAAATAGACATTGTGTCAAGCATATATTGTTTTCAAATACTGTACACACCAATATGGAGTACGGTGCATTTGCCGTGAGATGTATGAAGGGTATCTGTGTTGCTTATAACAACTATTTTTGAAGTCTCTCAAGCAATAAACAACTTTATATTATTATTCAAAACTGAATGTTAATGCGAGGTATGTTGTCATGGTTACTGTCAGTGTTTTAATAATCACTGACAGTCTCACTGTGTCATGTATGAATTCACTTAAACTTATTCATGATGTACGCTAGTGTATGTGGCAGAGGAAGAAGTGTTGGAGGGAGGCAGAAGATAAACACAAATGCACAAAAAGCTTATCTATACAGTTTTAAATCTAATGAGTAACATTTATTACATTCTCAATATTCAGTATATGTATCCATCACTGAAAAAATATTTCAAAAAAAATCGATACAATTACTTAAATACATACTTTGTTGGATACTGTATTCAGAATTGTAAACTTGTATATGCATTAGAATTGATCACAAATATAAAATAAAACAATTCATCACAATTTTTTTTTTTATTTTTGGTGAAACAAAATTGATTAATTTAAAATATCTCCTTTATATTTGTGAACATATTTATTGATATAAATTGGGGACAATTGAACATGTCATAATTGATAATCAATGCAGAGTGGCATTGCTGTCTTGCTTGATCAATAGACCAACTGTATGCATGTAAAGGGGATGAACTCAACTTTGACTACTGACAGATCTGACACAGTCAATGGACAAAAGGAATTCTGACATTGTCAATGCATTCATTGATTACAAAGGGATGCATACCGTACCCTTTGACAACCTACAAGTGATATGATAGCACTCATCAGGGATTGTCAAATTCAAGCTGAACTCTTGCTCTTTTTAAACCAATGATGCTAAAAATGACTTTGCTATTTATGCATGCCTTCCAATGCAAGATTTCTTTGATCACTCTAGTACCGTGGTATATTAACAGCACAGCTGAAGAAAATCATGCTTTATCATGATAGCAATGTTGAACTCTAGTAACAAAAACAGACTGTCAACCGCATAATAAAGTGTTTCAATTTCTACACTGCCAGTAGGTGATAACTGATTTTCCAAATTTTGGCAAGCTGTTATTATCTCATTAGTTCAACTGTGTCTGTCGTCTTTACCCTCAAGCCAGCCATTGACCAAAAATTGAACCACCGCACTCAAATGGTGAGGACAATTTACCATCTAGGCAGCCAACACGGTGACATGGAATTCGGCCAACAGTGGTCAGTGCGTCAGACATGCCTGGATGGTTCTGGACAATCCCAGTTATTTCAGGCTTTGAATCAACCATTACTGTCAAGTGGCTGACTATTAGGTAAAACAGCCACTACTCTCATTAACATCTATTTGTGTATTTACTTTAATTAAATTATAAAAAATGTTGTGACCATTAGGAACTAAATGTTGTGCGAGTGGTAATCAGAGGCCAAACGATTGTGATTGGGTGACTTGTCAAAATGGTTGACTGAAATCATCAATCTTAATTCACATGACAATGATTTTATAAAGATGATCATTGCCGGGTCACTTGAAAATTGACAGTTTGCTTTGTGAAAATGTATCCTCATTAGCTAAGCTAAAATCATGTCCATATGATCGCTTTGTATCTCATCTGTTGGGGGCAAAGGTTATTGAGTCAACGCAAGAGAGAAAATGGTCTTTTTGAGTTAATTGAATTTGCAACAAACAACATTTGTGTAGCCTCATACAAATGGTTTTCTGGCCTTTTGATCTCTGAGCTACTACAGACAACTGAGCCATACAGTTGCAATGTGGAACTATTGTTATGTAGGTCATTTCCCCCACACTCATCATGACCTGAGTTCAATTAGTCTAGAACATTCTCAAGGTCACTGCCCTCGATGACCTCACAACCTTGAATTCAATTAGTCATGTTTGGAATGTTCTGGAAAGTTGATTAGTTGTGTAAGGGAGATAATTTTAGAACAGTAATTAGCATGTCAATAAAGTTCTAGATTGTTCTTATATGCCTTTATAAAAGGGACGTGCACAGCTTCCAGTCAGACTTTTGGGATCGTGTCTCTTGTGTGTTACTAAACTCCAGCAGTAGTCATTCTCAAGACTTTTCAAGACCTTCACTGCCAACGCTGGATTTATACTGTGGACTTTGTGCAGCTTCAAGCCTGCAAGGACTGTTCATTCATCCAACTGACTGTTACAACTCTGAGACTGGAGCTTTGCCGTCCCAGCTGAGATAAGTAGTCTGTACACTTTTAAAGCTTGTACTCTATCCCTGACTTAGCAATTAGTTTTATTTTCGTAATAAATTTTGTTTAAACGTTAACTGCTGAGTTCACCCTTTTGTTCGTTTTCTCTGCACGTAACAAATTGGGGGCTCGTCCGGGAGACGAATATTTTGAGCCGTTTGACAACATTTTGACAGCCTTTTCAAAACTACTGTATACTGTGAACTCAGCGAAATTCAATCATGGCGGAATTCAAGCCAGACGAATTTATGGATGACCTTGATCAGGACACATTTAATTCCCTCAGAAAAGACAACCTCATAGCACTGGCAAATTCCTTAAAGTAGATGTCAAAAGATCTATGCGCAAGCGAGAAATTCAGTTCAAGATTGCAAAACATTTAGTTAATTCTGGCCATTTTGAGGAGTCTGCCTTAAAGATTATGAGCCTGAGTCTTCCTTCGAACTCAAAAATTAGAATTAGAAATACAGGCAGATTTGGAGCTTAAGAAATTGGAATTAGAAAAGGAAAAATTGCAAATGGAAGAAAGGGAAAGGCAGGAAAATTACAAATGAAAGACAAAGAATTACAAATGAAAGACAAAGAATTACAAATGGAAGAAAGACAGAGAGAAAAGGAGAGAGAATTGGAAGAACATCGACTACAGTTAGAAATGAGACGTTTAGAGCTTGGACAATCAGGAAAATTCTTCCCTTCAGACAAGTTTGACATCACTAAGCATTTCAGGTTAGTTCCCCTTTCCAAGAAAAGGATGTTGATAAATATTTCCTTCATTTTGAGAAAATTGCTCAGAGTCTGAATTGGCCTAAGGAGTCCTGGTCTATGCTTTTGCAGAGTGCTTTGGTGGGTAAAGCCAGAGAAATTTACATTCAGTTGTCAGTAGAGCAGGCTTCAGATTATGATTCTGTGAAGGAATTAATTCTCAAGGGCTATGAGTTGGTGCCTGAAGCTTACCGTCAGAAATTTAGGGATTGTGAGAAGGTGAAGGATCAAACTTATGTTGAATTTGCTCGAACAAAAGAACAACTGTTTGATCGCTGGTGTTCTTCTGAAAAGGTCAGTCAGAATTATGACAAATTACGACAGCTTGTTTTGATTGAGGAATTTAAAAGGTGCATCCGGAGAGTGACATCAAGACGTTTATCAATGAACAAAAGGCAGATACATTGGAGGTTGCTGCACGTTTGGCCGATGATTATTCATTGACCCACAAATCTTCATTTTCAGCAAACCATCCCAGTCCTTTTCATACAGAAACAATGCAGGTAAATTTAACTCTCCTTTTCATCCAAGAATTTTTCAAAGGACAGTAGAGAAATCAAATGACAACAGTTCACAGAGTTCAAGTAACACTCCCACATCATCAGATCCCAAGTCTCAATCTCCTTCTGACAAACAGTTTGGTACACTTTCTTGTAATTATTGTAAGAAAGACGGCCATTTAATGTCAGAGTGTTTCAAATTGAAAAGAAAACGTGAAGGTCAAAGTGGTCAAAGTGGATCTAAGCCCACCGGCTTTATTTCTTCATCAACTCAATTAGAGTCTAATAATGTGTGCAACACATTTTCTGAGGTTAAACCCCTCTTATCCCCAATTAATGAGGTCAAGGTCAATTCTTCTCAAGATAGCATTATGGGTATTTTCGAACCATTTATTCATAATGGTTTTATATCACTTTCTAGTGATTTCTCTTCCGCTACCCCTGTCAAAATTTAAGAGATACCGGGGCTTCCCAGTCTCTTTTGTTGGCAGATACCCTGCCGTTTTCTGAAAAGTCATTTTCAGGTTCTAAAGTTCTTATTAAGGGGGTAGATTGTAATGACTACATTCCTGTTCCTCTCCATAATGTCTATTTGTCTTCGGACTTTGTTTCTGGACCTGTGACTTTAGGTATTAGGCCTTTTTTGCCTTTTGAAGGGATTCACCTTCTTCTTGGAAACGACCTTGCTGGGGACAAGGTCATTACTAATCCACTTGTGACTGATAATCCTAGTTTAGATCAGGATCCAGAGCCAATTGAACAAGAGATACCCGATTTATTTCCTTCATGTGCCATTACTCGAGCCATGTCAAAGAAAACTTCCGAGAATCAAAATACTCTCAAAAATAATGTCACAGATGTTGACTTAAATGACACCTTTCTCAGTCAGGTGTTTGACACGGATCATTCCGTATCCCTCGTGGATTTGAAACTTCCAGTAAAACTTCTGCTGACCAAAGTCAGACATTTTCTAGATCAAATCTCATTGCAGAACAACACAAAGACCCAGATATTTTGTCTTTGTTTGACAGGGTAGATGATGAAGGTAAAACTTCAGATAGCTCTGTTTCCTATTATACAAAATCTGGTATTCTCATGCGTAAATGGAGACCTCCAGATGTTTCGGTTGATGACGATTGGGCTATAAAACATCAAATGTGGTTCCAAAGCCCTACCGTGCTGAAATATTGCGCCTGGCCCATGAAACGCCCTGGGCTGGTCACTTAGGAGTCAGGAAAACTTATCATAAAATTCTCAGTCACTTTTATTGGCCTAATCTCAGGCAGGATGTAGCACATTTCTGTAAAACTGTCACACATGTCAAATGGTAGGAAAGCCAAATCAGACCATTCCAAAGGCCCCTTTACAGCCAATTCCTGCATTTCAAGAACCATTTAGTAGGATACTAATAGACTGTGTTGGGCCCTACCAAAAACAAGATCAGGAAATGAGTACATGCTGACAATTATGTGTACATCAACTCGGTTCCCAGAAGCCATACCACTGAGAAATATAAAGACAAAGACTATAGTGAAAGCTTTAGTCAAATTTTTCACTTTATTTGGCCTCCCTAAATGTGTCCAGTCCGATCAAGGCTCCAACTTTATGTCTGGTATTTTTCAACAAGTAATGGATCAGCTAGGCATTAAACAGTACAGGTCATCCGCCTATCATCCAGAAAGTCAGGGTGCTCTTGAGCGATTTCATCAAACTTTGAAAAACATGATTAGGACCTACTGTTTTGACACAGAGAAGCAGTGGGATGAAGGAATTCATTTTCTGCTCTTGCTGTTAGAGAGTCAATTCAAGAGTCTCTTCGTTTTAGCCCATTTGAGCTTGTATTTGGACATACAGTCCGTGGCCCACTTAAGCTCGTTAAAGAGAAATTCCTATCAGACGATGATGATTGTCTGAATATTTTGCAATATGTGTCAGATTTTCGTACAAAACTCTCTAAAGCATGTGAATTAGCCAGAGAAAATCTTGAGTCATCTCAGCAGTCAATGAAAACCAAATATGATAAAAACACCTCAAAACGGAAGTTTGAACCAGGTCAAAAAGTTCTTGTTCTACTTCCAATTCCTGGCAAACCACTCCATGCTCGTTACTTTGGGCCATATCTAATCGATAAGAAATTGAGTGATTTAAATACATCATAATAACACCTGACAGGCGAAAACAAAAACAGCTATGTCACATAAATATGCTTAAGCCATATTTTGATAGGGATAATCCTACTATAACTCAGCCTGTCAGTGCAGTCAGTTCAAACCATTATGAAGATAGTGATACTGAAACTGACTTGAGTGATAATACTCTAAACTCAAAGCTGGGCTCGGTCAAGCTTCAGAACTCAGAAATCCTGGAGAAGCTGGAGTCTACAAAGTTGGCACACCTCCAGCCAGAACAACAACAACAGCTGAAAGAACCAATCCATGAACATTTGTTCCAAGACATTCCAACGAGGACAAACATCACCTATCACAACGAAGATGTCTGCGACAGTAATCCAGTGGAACAACATCCAGACAGACTGAAAGCGGAATATCTCCAGGAGGAAGCCAAGTATTTGCCGAACAATGACTTTATAGAACTCAATACAAATAACCGGACTTTGCCATGCATACTTTATGCCAAATTCAGGCCATTTCAAGTTTTCCAATACCAAATTGCAAGAGGATAGTCATGGGACCGATCATCCTGTTTGCTATTTTTAACAAATTTAGCAAATTTAACAAATCCCAAGAAACCAATCCCAGAGAAACTACTCTACAATTGAAAAAGAGTGTTATCTTTGATATTAGCTTTACAGCATTTTGAAGTTTATGTTACTTCTTCAAATCAGCCAATAGTGGTTTATATTGATCACAACCCTCTTGTTTTTCTGCAGAAATTTAAAGGCAAAAATCAGAGATTGCTAAGATGGAGTTTAATGTTACAGGAGTTTAATCTTGACATTAGACATATCAAAGGCAGAGACAATTTAATTGCAGACTGTCTCTCTCGTATTTAGAGTTTATTGTTGTTCACTTTCAAGAAATTTTATTGTTGTTCACTTTCAAGAAACTTTACTTTAGAGTAAAACAAAATTTGAGTACTTAAATCCTTTCAAGATTACATTTGTAAAAGAAAGATTTTCTTTGAAAAATTTTCTTTTTTTGAAGAGGGGGTGTGTTATGTAGGTCATTTCCCCCACACTCATCATGACCTGAGTTCAATTAGTCTAGAACATTCTCAAGGTCACTGCCCTTGATGACCTCACAACCTTGAATTCATTAGTCATGTTTGGAATGTTCTGGAAAGTTGATTAGTTGTGTAAGGGAGATAATTTTAGAACAGTAATTAGCATGTCAATAAAAGTTCTAGATTGTTCTTATATGCCTTTATAAAAGGGACGTGCACAGCTTCCAGTCAGACTTTTGGGATCGTGTCTCTTGTGTGTTACTAAACTCCAGCAGTAGTCATTCTCAAGACTTTTCAAGACCTTCACTGCCAACGCTGGATTTATACTGTGGACTTTGTGCAGCTTCAAGCCTGCAAGGACTGTTCATTCATCCAACTGACTGTTACAACTCTGAGACTGGAGCTTTGCCGTCCCAGCTGAGATAAGTAGTCTGTACACTTTTAAAGCTTGTACTCTATCCCTGACTTAGCAATTAGTTTTATTTTCGTAATAAATTTTGTTTAAACGTTAACTGCTGAGTTCACCCTTTTGTTCGTTTCTCGCACGTAACACTATTCTTCCTTTGTTAACCCTGCCATCCTTTGACTTCATTGACCATAAAGTTCGTAATCTGGCACAGTCGATAAATCTTTTAATGTGTCCCTACCATTGTCTAGCAAAGGCCACATGACCATGATAATGGTCGCATCTTTACAGGTGACTTTTGTACAGTTATATTCAGCAATGAAGATTTGGTGATTTTTCACTTAAAGTCAATTATCAGAATGAGAAAGCACAGATTTCATTTGGTGTAAACACAACAGCAGAGATTTAACCAATGCTGTGAGTGCATGCGTGTGCTGGGAAGACAGTCAGTACTGATCTCATAGCAATGATATACCGGTACATATGGTACAAATAAAAATACAGAGGTGCACTTGGCTACTTAAGTTTTCCACTGAACTGACACCAAAATGAAAGCAAGTTTGTTTGAATGTCAACTCACTAACTACACGGCAAGTGGGCAGTAAGTGTGGAGGTGTTGATGGACGTGGCCAGTGGACCCAGCATGTCAACAATCCTAGACTGGTAGCTGTACAACATGACTATGCAAGGCACACTTCCCTGACATACGATATGTTTACAGCATATGTCTCTCTTAATCAGCGATTAGGAACAAATCAACTCGCCTGAATAAGCGCTGCCTGATCCATCGGTAGACATGGTTCCGATTCTCGACAACCAGTTTGTAAAGGTGAGGGCAAAATCCCCCGACAACCACCGATACGCACACTATGGTCTTCCCTGCGCAATGAAAATTACACTCCTGCGACAATAAAAGTCAACTGGAACTGAGCGCGTATAACAATGTCTGAATACGGTCTGGGTGTTATTGATTAAGCTGAGGTCACTAGTTTGAAAAAAAGTGTCATCCCGTTGTCAATAGCAGCAGGTAACCATGGTTACTGGCAGCTGGTGCGAAATCTGTCTGGTCACATCCTTTTCTCTGTAATTAAACTTTGCCAGGTAGAAATTCTTAAGTGTTTCTCCCAAAACTACACATTGCGCCATCTGTCTCAATATTTATAATCACTTCTACTGTTGTGACGGAAATTAATGCAGCTCCCATGCCAAAGTTCAGACGGTTCACAGTTTTCAAGTATTCCTAATAGAAAAACAACTGCACAATCCGACTAAGTGGGGTTTATTGCAAAGTACACAAAATGTCGGGAAAAGGTTAATGCCAGCATCAGTGATGCCGTTCAGATCTACAGTGCTGCGGCTGAAAAAATAAACTTCTCGTCAAGCAAGATTGTAATGTGCTGTGCTATTCCTGAGTGGCTTGGTAACTTCTCTGAACAGAAAGGGAAAAAAACGGGGAAAAAACACAGAGAAGAATGCTGCCATGGTGGCCAGTAAATGCAGGAACTCATTATATCTTGTTTATACTACAAGACCTCACAAATACAACTTTCTATTCTAGCAAGAATGTAAGATGTATATATTCTGATCTAACAAGAGAGTAGTTAAATCCCTGTTGGTGAATTCTATGAACATACTAGGAATTGTTGGACTAATTATGGAGAGATAAAATAACAAGTTGTATGGCCAATGCTGGAACTTGCTGGTATTATTCATACAATCAACTTTAATCAAAACAGCTTTTTCACTCTGTTAAGTTAGTCAAAAAAAATGCTGGGTGTAATATAAAAATGTACTATAATTGAATTCAACCTCTATCATTGAAGTTCATTAACTCTGACATCATTCAGTTGAACACGGTAATTTCCTACAATCATTTTATAATGTAACTATTGTAAGACCACAACCCAAACTCATCTGAAACTTACTTTGAATATTTTCAAATCTGTCTCCAAACCATTGTACATCATGACTGGTCACTTTCTTGTCATCACAATCCATTGCAAATATTACCACAACAGAACACAGTTGAAAAGCCTGTGTGCTCTTTAGACTCCAAAATTTTACTGCATTTTTTCTGATGATTTGTTTAATAATATTTTGTATTGGCACCCACTGATTTGGTACTGAAGGTAGGCCATATCGAAATATTTTAAAGTTACACCAAGTATATTTTCACTCAACTTTTCTGTCTATATATATTCCCTTTCATCTTTGCTACTCATGTGAATTAGGAATACGGATAAATTTTCACAGAATAATGACAAATTGTGTTTTAAATGTAGAAATACAGATAGAATCTTACTATTATTGAACTGAGAAAAACAATTATTTATTCACAAAAACTAGGCAGACACATTCAAATGAAAATTTTGACTGTTTTAGAACAGAACACAGAACACATTGAATAAGAAATGGTTAATTTGGATATGTGAACATATTTCCTCTGGCGGTATTTTTCATCTTCCAATAGTTGTTAAACTATTTTTTTCTTCCATGTGGCCGCAGAACATGCTGATCACATACATGATAAGATGACAAGAGATTGCAACCAGCAAAATGTATCACAGATGATTATCAACGCCAGATTCCGATCATTTTTACCAATCTGCCCACTTGGAAATAAAGGACACCTACGTCATCGTGCTTTCTGTAAAACTTCCTGGATTTTCAATCACACGCTGATTCGAAAACACGTTGATTGTCAAGATAGTCAATATGAACATATGGCAACAAAAACTCCATTCAAAGCGTGGGAGATCCATATCTGTGCCATATTTTTTCATGACGCACACATACTTCAACAATAGAACACTCAACATAGGACAAGTGTTTTCAAACAATTCATTTACTCGTCTTAGTTACATGTAATCCAAACTGAATTTTTAATAAAATCTGGTGAATTTCCTGCTTCATTTCACAAACTGAACCAAAATACAAGATGTCACTGAGACAGGAGTTCTCATTTTTGTCTATACAACTCAGTCCATTGGCATGATTATGAAAGCATGGAAAAAATAGAATAGATTTTCCAAAATTTTCAGAATTCTAAAAGACACATTATGCCAATCTATCACTAGGCTAGTTCCAGCAATTGATGGATCTACAACAGCTATCAGTGGATGAGAAATGAACGACATATGGATATCCTATCTTTAGTATATCAACCCTCCCGCCCCCTCCCCAACAGAAAATTTATAAATGCAGTTCTTGTGAAACCATTAGACTAATTTACATACCACGATTAATCTCTTCTCAAGGACTAGTCTAAAATGCCACATGCTTATTAACTGTCTACAAAATCTGTTATCAGTAATTACATGTATTTCATCAACTACAAAGAGGAGTTAGAGATTTGCACTTCAGCAGATTGAACAAATCAAATATTTGTTGTTCCTGTAATGTGTAAATACTCTATGTTATACAATAAACATAACTTTTAAATAACTTCATTAAAGAGGAAAGTCCAGCGCCGTGGGCGCACAATAGGCAACGTCGTAGTGACGTCGGTTGTTGGCAAACACTGGGCGGGATGGTTAAACACTTGCTTAGTCGTTGGCTTATCAGAGAAACATAAACTATCTTTTACACCAGGAACTACCGATTATCACCTCTGCCTGAATATTACGGAAGTGTGTAGGGTTCACACACTTCGAGACTACATTATAACTAGGGTGGAGTACTGGTCGAGGGGCTGTGGTCTGGTCGACCATGGGTAAAAAATCGACAGACCTTCCCTGACTGTGATTTCTTCGCTACTAAGGTGACTGTATGCCGTACGTTGTGAGTTCGAATCCAATCAAAATTTACTGAATTCAAATCACAGTCGTTTTGTGGTTCGATAGACAGCGATGCGATGACCGCTGTGGTATGCAATAGAAATACATGTATAGGAAGTTATGAAACAGAATGGCCGCTCATGTATCGCCGAGTTCGGAGACGAATTTCCATCATACAATTTGCTCAATAAACAGCAACGATGTATGGCTTTCAATACATCTCTGAATTTCTGCTAACCTTTTTGCGTCTATGTAGATGTGTGCATATTCCGTTGCGATTTCAAACGGAACCCGGTTTTCAACCCCCTGGTTTCAACCCCCGGCGTTCATCAACACGGAACGGATACTTTCTCACAACAGCAGCGGGTGATTTGAATGTGAAAGCGCTGTGATGGAAGCCAGTAGTTGAAATGGACATAGTATTACGAGCTTCGGAAGGAAGATAAAAAACGAAGGTCTTGACTTGGTTCAGGAGAGAATTTCCTCGGGCACTGTATTGAGTTTAAATCTAGCCCTGAACATCTCGTGCTCGGTAAAAGCGCGCAAACTAGACATATAAAAAACAAGGGGAAAGTCTAGCAAATAGATGATAGTCTCTAAGGACGGCAGCAGATTGTGATCGTAAGCAATCATAAGTTAGAACCTTCTACTGTTTGTAGCTTTATGCTATGGCTTTTTTGGTTGGCAGTGATGTAGATAATAGCCGGTCACTGGTACTTCGCACGGCCGGGTTACACGCAGCTTGCAACGGGAAAAAACTTGTGAATTTGAAAAACAAATCTTCACCCATTCGTAAGCTTATTTTCAGTGTAATTTTGGCATTTCGAACAAATCACAGGAAAGGGTGAAGAAATTTTGAGTAAAACTGATTTAAAACGTTACGATCCCCAGTTTAGAGTTTGGTATGCATGACCCGAAGTATAGTGAGCGCAGATTGCATATCCGGTTACCTCGGATAGGTAACCTCGGAAAACATCGACGACCGTTCGTAATATGCAAATGACATGTGACTGAGACGTTGTGGAAAAGTTGTCGTAGTTCCATAGATGAGCCTGCATATTTGAATACTATACATACGCTGCTTGCTGTTCCGATATGTAAGCCAGAATCTTCAACAAAAGGAAACTACTAGTAATCTGTGACAATGGTCAGCCAAATATTTTGAAATGCATTGGTAAAGAAAGTAAATGACGCTGATGAGTCCCCCAGGACAGCTGTGCAGGGCCGTGGTCGTCGTCGATGAGTACTCGAGTATGGATGATCGATCTACGCAGCAATAGTGGCAACGATGTAATCGACACTGAAATTTTAATTCCACTCAGCTCAACTGAATTGAATCAACTGATATAAACATGACCAAACTTGTCACAATGCCAAAGGTACTTCCTCAAAATGTGAGTCAAAAGATTCAGTTTCGATGCCTGAAGGAAAAAATGAAATTGTGATTGCCTTCAAAACGACGTGTGAAGACTCTCAATGTTCATAACTTTTTACAGGAACACATACAAAACGTTTTTTTTCAAGACCACCAATCACTCCTGTTACGTGCAGAGAAAACGAACAAAAGGGTGAACTCAGCAGTTAACGTTTAAACAAAATTTATTACGAAAATAAAACTAATTGCTAAGTCAGGGATAGAGTACAAGCTTTAAAAGTGTACAGATACTTATCTCAGCTGGGACGGCAAAGCTCCAGTCTCAGAGTTGTAACAGTCAGTTGGATGAATGAACAGTCCTTGCAGGCTTGAAGCTGCACAAAGTCCACAGTATAAATCCAGCGTTGGCAGTGAAGGTCTTGAAAAGTCTTGAGAATGACTACTGCTGGAGTTTAGTAACACACAAGAGACACGATCCCAAAAGTCTGACTGGAAGCTGTGCACGTCCCTTTTATAAAGGCATATAAGAACAATCTAGAACTTTTATTGACATGCTAATTACTGTTCTAAAATTATCTCCCTTACACAACTAATCAACTTTCCAGAACATTCCAAACATGACTAATTGAATTCAAGGTTGTGAGGTCATCAAGGGCAGTGACCTTGGGAATGTTCTAGACTAATTGAACTCAGGTCATGATGAGTGTGGGGGAAATGACCTACATAACACACCCCCTCTTCAAAAAAAAGAAAATTTTTCAAAGAAAAATCTTTCTTTTACAAATGTAATCTTGAAAAGGATTTAAGTTCTCAAATTTTGTTTTACTCTAAAGTAAAGTTTCTTGAAAGTGAACAACAATAAAATTTCTTGAAAGTGAACAACAATAAACTCTAAATACGAGAGAGACAGTCTGCAATTAAATTGTCTCTGCCTTTGATATGTCTAATGTCAAGATTAAACTCCTGTAACATTAAACTCCATCTTAGCAATCTCTGATTTTTGCCTTTAAATTTCTGCAGAAAAACAAGAGGGTTGTGATCAATATAAACCACTATTGGCTGATTTGAAGAAGTAACATAAACTTCAAAATGCTGTAAAGCTAATATCAAAGATAAACACTCTTTTTCAATTGTAGAGTAGTTTCTCTGAGATTTGCGTGAAAAATAGCAAACAGGATGATCTATACCATGACTATCCTCTTGCAATAAAACAGCACCAGCAGCCGTATCACTAGCATCTACAGCTAATTTGAATGGCAAAGTGAAATCTGGTGCAGACAACACTGGAGCACTTTGCAGTATGGCTTTAAGTGTATCAAATGCCTGTTGGCATTGCTCTGACCAAACAAACTTTACTTTCTTTTTAAGTAAGTTAGTCAAAGGCTCAGTAATTGTGGAGAAATTTGGACAGAATTTTCTGTAGTAACCAGCCATACCGAGAAAGCGCATCAGTTGTCGTTTGCAGTTTGGTATGGGAAAACTTGAAATGGCACTGATTTTGGCATCAACAGGTTTTACCTCACCCTGTCCTACAGTGTGTCCGAGGTAAGTCACCCTCGCCCAGCCAAACTCAGATTTGGCAAGGTTGACAGTCAACATTGCTTTACTCAGTCTCTCAAAGAACTTCCGCATGAGCTTGATGTGTTCCTCCCAGGTGTCACTATACAGAATGACGTCGTCAACGTAAGCTGCACACCCGTCTAGCCCGGATATGACGTCGTTGATCATCCGTTGGAACGTTGCCGGAGAGTTCTTCATTCCAAATGGCATCACCTTGTACTGGAACAATCCGTCTGGTGTAACAAAGGCGGATATTTCACGAGCACGATCCGTCAGAGGGACTTGCCAAAATCCCTTCAGTAGGTCAAATTTTGTCACATACTTGGCTTTTCCCACTCGGTCGATGCAGTCATCAATCCTCGGGATTGGGAAAGTGTCTGTCTTTGTTAAAGTGTTGACCTTCCTAAAGTCCGTGCACATACGATAACTGTGGTCTGATTTGGGAACAAGTATGCACGGCGAACTCCAGTTACTTTTACTGGGTTCAATAAAGTCATTGTCCAGCAGGTATTTGACTTCTTCCTGGAGATATTTCGCTTTTGTTGGATTCAGTCTGTATGGATGTTGTTTTACAGGCTTACTGTCCCCAACATCAACGTCGTGATAGATGACGTTTGTCCTCGTTGGAACATCTTGAAACAGGTGTTTATATTCGTGGAGCAGTTCTTTCACCTGTTGTTGTTGTTCTGGCTGGAGGTGTGCCAACTTTGTAGACTCCAGCTTCTCCAGGATTTCTGAGTTCTGAAGCTTGACCGAGCCCAGCTTTGAGTTTAGAGTATTTTCACTCAAGTCAGTTTCAGTATCACTATCTTCATAATGGCCAGAACTGACTGGTACTGACAGGCTGAGTTATAGTAGGATTATCCCTATCCAAATATGGCTTAAGCATATTTATGTGACATAGCTGTTTTTGTTTTCGCCTGTCAGGTGTTATTATGATGTAATTTAAATCACTCAATTTCTTATCAATTAGGTATGGCCCAAAGTAACGAGCATGGAGTGGTTTGCCAGGAATTGGAAGTAGAACAAGAACTTTTTGACCTGGTTCAAACTTCCGTTTTGAGGTGCTTTTATCATATTTGGTTTTCATTGACTGCTGAGATGACTCAAGATTTTCTCTGGCTAATTCACATGCTTTAGAGAGTTTTGTACGAAAATCTGACACATATTGCAAAATATTCAGACAATCATCATCGTCTGATAGGAATTTCTCTTTAACGAGCTTAAGTGGGCCACGGACTGTATGTCCAAATACAAGCTCAAATGGGCTAAAACCAAGAGACTCTTGAATTGACTCTCTAACAGCAAAGAGCAGAAATGAATTCCTTCATCCCACTGCTTCTCTGTGTCAAAACAGTAGGTCCTAATCATGTTTTTCAAAGTTTGATGAAATCGCTCAAGAGCACCCTGACTTTCTGGATGATAGGCGGATGACCTATACTGTTTAATGCCTAGCTGATCCATTATTGTTGAAAAATACCAGACATAAAGTTGGAGCCTTGATCGGACTGGACACATTTAGGGAGGCCAAATAAAGTGAAAAATTTGACTAAAGCTCTCACTATAGTCTTTGTCTTTATATTTCTCAGTGGTATGGCTTCTGGGAACCGAGTTGATGTACACATATATTGTCAGCATGTACTCATTTCCTGATCTTGTTTTGGTAGGGGCCCAACACAGTCTATTAGTATCCTACTAAATGGTTCTTGAAATGCAGGAATTGGCTGTAAAGGGCCTTTGGAATGGTCTGATTGGCTTTCCTACCATTTGACATGTGTGACAAGTTTTACAGAAATGTGATACATCCTGCCTGAGATTAGGCCAATAAAAGTGACTGAGAATTTTATGATAAGTTTTCCTTACTCCCAAATGACACGCCCAGGGCGTTTCATGGGCCAGGCGCAATATTTCAGCACGATAGGGCTTTGGAACCACAATTTGATGTTTTATAGCCCAGTCGTCATCAACCAAGACATCTGGAGGTCTCCATTTACGCATGAGAATACCAGATTTTGTATAATAGGAAACAGAGCTATCTGAAGTTTTACCTTCATCATCTACCCTGTCAAACAAAGACAAAATATCTGGGTCTTTGTGTTGTTCTGCAATGAGATTTGATCTAGAAAATGTCTGACTTTGGTCAGCAGAAGTTTTACTGGAAGTTTCAAATCCACGAGGGATAACGGAATGATCCGTGTCAAACACCTGACTGAGAAAGGTGTCATTTAAGTCAACATCTGTGACATTATTTTTGAGAGTATTTGATTCTCGGAAGTTTCTTTGACATGGCTCGAGTAATGCACATGATGGAGAAAAGCCGGGAATGTCTTCCTCATTGGCTCTGGATTTGATCTAAACTAGGATTATCAGTCACAAGTGGATTAGTAATGACCTTGTCCCCAGCAAGGTCGTTTCCAAGAAGAAGGTGAATCCCTTCAAAAGGCAAAAAAGGCCTAATACCTAAAGTCACAGGTCCAGAAACAAAGTCCGAAGACAAATAGACATTATGGAGAGGAACAGGAATGTAGTCATTACAATCTACCCCCTTAATAAGAACTTTAGAACCTGAAAATGACTTTTCAGAAAACGGCAGGGTATCTGCCAACAAAAGAGACTGGGAAGCCCGGTATCTCTTAAAATTTTGACAGGGGTAGCGGAAGAGAATCACTAGAAAGTGATATAAAACCATCATGAATAAATGGTTCGAAAATACCCATAATGCTATCTTGAGAAGAATTGACCTTGACCTCATTAATTGGGGATAAGAGGGGTTTAACCTCAGAAAATGTGTTGCACACATTATTAGACTCTAATTGAGTTGATGAAGAAATAAAGCCGGTGGGCTTAGATCCACTTTGACCACTTTGACCTTCACGTTTTCTTTTCAATTTGAAACACTCTGACATTAAATGGCCGTCTTTCTTACAATAATTACAAGAAAGTGTACCAAACTGTTTTCAGAAGGAGATTGAGACTTGGGATCTGATGATGTGGGAGTGTTACTTGAACTCTGTGAACTGTTGTCATTTGATTTTCTACTGTCCTTTGAAAAATTCTTGGATGAAAAGGACGAGTTAAATTTACCTGCATTGTTTCTGTATGAAAAGGACTGGGATGGTTTGCTGAGAAATGAAGATTTGTGGGTCAATGAATAATCATCGGCCAAACGTGCAGCAACCTCTAATGTATCTGACTTTTGTTCATTGATAAACGTCTTGATGTCACTCCGGATGCACCTTTTAAATTCCTCAATCAAAACAAGTTGTCGTAATTTGTCATAATTCTGACTGACCTTTTCAGAAGAACACCAACGATCAAACAGTTGTTCTTTGTTCGAGCAAATTCAACATAAGTTTGATCCTTCACCTTCTCACAATCCCTAAATTTCTGACGGTAAGCTTCAGGCACCAACTCATAGCCCTTGAGAATTAATTCCTTCACAGAATCATAATCTGAAGCCTGCTCTACTGACAACTGAATGTAAATTTCTCTGGCTTTACCCACCAAAGCACTCTGCAAAAGCATAGACCAGGACTCCTTAGGCCAATTCAGACTCTGAGCAATTTTCTCAAAATGGAGAAATATTTATCAACATCCTTTTCTTGGAAAGGGGGAACTAACCTGAAATGCTTAGTGATGTCAAACTTGTCTGAAGGGAAGAATTTTCCTGACTGTCCAAGCTCTAAACGTTTTATTTCTACCTGCAATCGCTGTTCTTCTAATCGCAATTCTTTTTCTCTCTGTCTTTCTTCCATTTCTAATCTTTCCTGCCTTTCTTTTTCTTTCATTTGTAATTCTTTTTCTTTCATTTGTAATTCTTTTTCTTTCTGTCTTTCTTCCATTGCTAACTTTTCACGTGCCAAATCTGCCTGTATTTCTAGCTCTAATTTTCTGAGTTCAAAGGAAGACTCAGGTTCATAATCTTTTAGGGCAGACTCCTCAAAATGGCCTGAATTAACTAAATGTTTTGCAATCTTGAACTGTATCTCTCGCTTGCGCATAGATCTTTTGACTTCTACTTTAAGGAAATTTGCCAGTGCTATGAGGTTGTCTTTTCTGAGGGAATTAAATGTGTCCTGATCAAGGTCATCCATAAATTCGTCTGGCTTGAATTCCGCCATGATTGAATTTCGCTGAGTTCACAGTATACAGTAGTTTTGAAAAGGCAGGCAAAATGTTGTCAAACGGCTCAAAATATTCGTCTCCCGGACGAGCCCCCAATTTTGTTACGTGCAGAGAAAACGAACAAAAGGGTGAACTCAGCAGTTAACGTTTAAACAAAATTTATTACGAAAATAAAACTATTGCTAAGTCAGGGATAGAGTACAAGCTTTAAAAGTGTACAGACTACTTATCTCAGCTGGGACGGCAAAGCTCCAGTCTCAGAGTTGTAACAGTCAGTTGGATGAATGAACAGTCCTTGCAGGCTTGAAGCTGCACAAAGTCCACAGTATAAATCCAGCGTTGGCAGTGAAGGTCTTGAAAAGTCTTGAGAATGACTACTGCTGGAGTTTAGTAACACACAAGAGACACGATCCCAAAAGTCTGACTGGAAGCTGTGCACGTCCCTTTTATAAAGGCATATAAGAACAATCTAGAACTTTTATTGACATGCTAATTACTGTTCTAAAATTATCTCCCTTACACAACTAATCAACTTTCCAGAACATTCCAAACATGACTAATTGAATTCAAGGTTGTGAGGTCATCAAGGGCAGTGACCTTGGGAATGTTCTAGACTAATTGAACTCAGGTCATGATGAGTGTGGGGGAAATGACCTACATAACACTCCAAAAAGAAAATGCCTTTCTTGCGTGTCATTACATGTGTCTTATCGTGTACCTTGTATGTGGCTGTGTATGCGTATGTTTAGGTACATAACGGTGATTTTAGTGATAAGTCAGTACGCTTTGTTAGTTGTGCTCGGCAGGGATCAAGATCGCCCAGGCCGCAATTTGAATTTTAGTAATCATGATTGGCAGCATACATTAACATTTAGAACAGAGGTCAAATGGACATTCCCACGCTTTGTGAAAATATGCGTTCTCTGTATTAAATAACATTGTTTTTCAACGTTTTTTCGACATAAAGGCAGTCGCTATACATTCACAGGTGTCATGTATGAGATTGGACGGAAATTAACGCCGTTCACCCGTCGAATTTCTGGAAATCTCGGAGCAAATCGAGTGCGTCTTACCCGTAGCGTGGCTTTTTCACATCTGCATAGTCTTACCATAATCCCCCTTTTGTAGGGGACTTTCCTCTTTAAAGAATCTACCTTGCTACTGGTCTTGCTGATGATACAATGTATCTACTAAGTGTTAGATTACATATTTAATGTAGTTCCTATTTTCTCTAAACCCTTTCACCTCTATGGTTTGGTCCAAACCTAGTGTTATCAATGGTGATTGTGGACCTGTTGATTGGGAAATTGGGGGTGAACAGATTAGAGATAATATTGAGTTCTGTCTTCTTGATCAGTTTGTAGGTAAAGTTTTATTTTATCACACTAAAGACTCCACCATTTTGACAAATCTCTTTGAGATATTTTTTTCTCTTCTGTATTTAAGTCACTTTGTAATGTTTGTTAGAACAACATTTTTAATTTGACAAGTCTGTTCGATTGTCATTGATTTATGTGATGAATGTACCCACTGTGTGTGTTCAGCTTTGACACTGGACAGACAGTGTCTTCATTAAAGTGTGTTCTTACCATGAATTAAGCATTAGTATCCATGTGTTTGTATGTGGGCCCTGGGTAAATATTTACTGTGTATTTGTCATTGGTGCCTATCAAATCCACTGCTCCAAATCTTAAAGCCCCCACTCAATTATCAGATTTATCTAATATAAATATTATTTACTTGATAAAATATTCAATGGAAAACAAAAGAATGACAAACTTTTAATGGGCTGTTGACACATTTGCTAATGCGAGAACCAGGGATTGAGAAGGGCATCTTTAAGCATAACACATCTGAACAATAATTACATTGTAATTCCTGTAATTCTGAGCAAAATGCTTACAGTATAATTTCTTGACTGAATCACTCAGCCTTCATCAGTGAACTGAGCAATTCAGTTGAAATATTCTACCGTAAGCGTTTTCTTCTGAGTTACAGGAATTATTAAAAAAAGAACATCATTCCAAAGCAAAGAAACAATATTTTTAATTGTATTACATACATTGTTTTGCTTACAGTTGTTCCTTCTATGACAAGAACAGTCGAATATTTTTGCATTTTTCACAAAATATGTACGAAAGTATGTCAGTTTTTAATATTTTTGTAAAATACACGATGATAAGTAGAAATCTCAGTTTAACCTTTACGATTAGCTATCTAGCATCCTACCGGTATGTATAATAGGTAAATTGCAGAGAATATTGTGACATGGCTAATACAGAAATATTATATTGCGTCATATGGATATATATCATATATTAAGCTAATTTGGAAATACTATGCCTTATACAGTCGTAATACTTTTGTCAATGAATAAAACTAAAGTTCACAGAAGGTACAGATTTTAACAGAATTAACGATACCTTAAAGTGTTTGATAGTTTTTGGTCACAATGAGGAATTCACTTCATGTGACCTGTCTTTGCAGAGTGTGAAGACAGTGACATGGAGATATTCATTATCTGTTGAGTCACTTTTTACAGGTATCCCATTTCACACAGTGTAGACAGGAACTTTTATTATGAATTTGTGACTTTGTTGAGTTTGTTGCTTTTCATTTCAACTTTAAATCTGACACAACTTTATCACTGAGTAATCTGCAAAGTGTCTTGTGACTGTGTTACTATACGTATGATTGATGCTGGAAAAATTTTAACTTCCATTGGTTGTTCCAATTTGTGACTCAGTCTCAGTGTTTCAGACATCAACACACAATCTAAATGCATGGCTTGTAGCAAGACTTTGCCACCTGCTTTTCCAATTCAACTTTCAACAACAGCAAAATATTCAGGAAATGTCCGCCACTTTATCTTGCAGCACTCAAGAAGGGGATTAAACGGCTCTCAACTTGCAGGCTATATTGTACGGAGACAGTACGCCACTCACTTAAGTTACCTAGGTACTCTACTTAAAGATGCGACTGTGGAAAACATGGCTTTTCAAGTGTAGAATTCTCTGTCATTTGCTTAATCCAATGATTACACCCCAAAGCCGTGGGAACTTGTCAAAACCATACAAGTAAATCCACCAAGAGATTGCACTGCCTGAATAAGAGAACTTCAAAAGAAAGATTTATTATTTTCATCTGACCTATCTTCCTTATTAGGTCTAATTATACCGTTAAAAACAATGGAGTTTGATAACTTCTATGATTTAAGATTAGTAAAATTTAATTAATAACTAGGATGGCATTTTAACCAGATTTTGTAATTATTAATTTGAGAGAGAAAATGGGACTTTGATCTGTTAAAAGGACAGTAGCTGTAACTTTTGATGATTTTTTTGGACAAATTTTGTGAAAGTGACAACACAATGTCATGTTCTATTGTCTAAAGCGTGTTGATGTACACAGTATTCAGCTTGTCAACTCAGCCTGTACATGTGTAGACTGCATTTCTTTGTTGACAATTAAGTGAATTCTGGTCAGGATTTTATTCAATTGTGAACAAATAACATTGCATTTTACAAGTACGGACACAGAGTTGACATGCTAAATAGTGGTATTTTAACATGTTGTTTGGAGTAGAACATGAACTTGCAATCTGACATATGAAACAAAAAATAGCAAAAAACAATCACCACCAGTTACAGATACTGTACCTTCAAGTATTATCATAAAATATTTTTGCCACATTGCCTTGGCATGTGTGTTACAGTTTGTCATCATCTGAACAATTTTACTTGAAATCAGTAATTTCCTTCATTTTGACTACAGACGTGCTAATTTATCCAAGTCAAGAAGAATGGTTAATATGTTGAATATGGCTAGCACAGTGTGTAAACATCATCATTGGCAATCTTCTGCATCCTAGCAAGAGACAGTACATGGCCATTTTGTATTGCTGACAGCTCTGCAGAAAACTCTTTATATTTTCATAATTTGTAATCCTAATTTTGCTAAGTTCAATCTTGCAAGATACCTGTTTTGTGTGCAAACTATATTTCATGATCAAAACAAATTTCGATTTTTAGAATAATTTGATGTTCTACAAATAAGTATCTATTTTCTGAAATCTGATGGTCACTGAATGGATCACATATCACATCAGATTGAACTGTGCGAGACATTAAGTTCACAGAGTTTTTGGTTTTCTATCAACTAAATTTCACCTGCTAGCTGTTAGCTGTAACCCATCGGGAAAATATTTCTTTCATTGACTCAACTGATAAATTTGTAGGAAAATGAAACACCTATAAAATATTAAGGTCCTTGTTTTGGGGCTATTTTGTCACAGTGTATTTTCCCCCCAGTTTTATGGCAGTCTGTGAAACTGGAAGTTAATGTTTTTAGTTTGACTTGCATTATTTGTTATGACAGTGAGAATGCTGACACAACAAGACATTGAGAAATCTTGGTTTACAGCTGAGATGATATTCAATCCAAGAGAGGATAAAAGACACTTGTTGAGAAGTGGAATGATTTCTAACATCGGCAAAAGTTGTGTCTTGACTATACCATACATGTATACTGATAACAATGACATGACGTCATTCAAGTATTATTGAAATACCACTGAATACCCTAGACCAGAGTCTGAATACCCAAGACCAGACTACCTGAACACTGAGATGACTCTTCAAGGATTAATGCTAGGGATTTCATACGGTTCCTATAGACTGAGAACTGCTAGATGCAAACTGAAGTGTATCAGAGGAATGTCTGTTTCATATTTGAAATGCAATTTAAATTCAAGCTTCCATTCAGTTACTAAGGCTTTACGATGCAATAATAAACTGAAATACATGCCACTGGCCAGTGCTTTGCAGCAAATTAGTCATATTAGTCCAGTCAATCTACGCCAAAAAAGGGGTCAACCTAGGACTAATTGCAACAGAAATTATTTCTTCACCATGCATTTTGGAAGGTCCTAGAAATAACACACTAAAAGTATAATAAAATCTAAGGGGTGCAACAGTGCCTAATTTGCATAAATGTAAAGGGGGCTCATGGGTATAAAATTGTCGCTGATAGATGGTTTTTACTTAAAATTGTCTAAAATATTGGCTAAACATGATTTTGATACAGGTTTTTTGGCTTATTTGCCTCGTTTTTGGTCTAGGCAATGTTGTTGAAAATATTTTGTCGTCATAGAAATATTCCTCATTTGCATAAATCCAATATGGCCGCCACAACACTTCACTTTTCTTTGTTTTTCTCTAATTAATAACTATTTTTAAGCTACTACTAACAGCAATAGAATAATTTTTTCACATTGTATTTTAGAGAAGTCCTAGAATAACATACTAAAAGTCTAGTACAATCTGAATTGTAAATAGTGCCTAATTTGCATAGATGTAAAAAGATTATGGTTACAAACTTAGTGCTGATAGAATGTTTCTGCTGAAAATAATTGGCTAAGCATGATATGTTATGCAGGTTTTTGGCTTATTTGCCTTTTTTTTGTTTTTAAGGTAATGTTGATGGAAATATCTAGTCGTCATAGAAATATTCTTCATTTGCATAAATCAATATGGCCGCCACAACCTTCACTTTTCTTTGTATTTTTTCCCAATTAATAACTCTTTTTAAGCTACTTCTGACAGCAACAGAATTATTTATACACTGTGTATTTCAGAGAAGTCCTACAATCACATACTAAAAGCCTAGTAAAATCTAAAAATGTAAACAATACCTAATTTGCATAATTTAAAAAAGATTATGGTTACAAACTAGGTGCTAATAGAATGTTTCTACTAAAAATATTTGGCTAAACATGATATATGCAGGTTTTTGGCTTATTTGCCTTGTTTTTTGTTTCGGCAATGTTATTGAAATATTTTGTCGTCATAGAAATATTCCTCATTTGCATAAATCCAATATGGCCGCCACAACACTTCGCTTTTCTTTGTATATCCGTAATCTACTTCTGACAGCAATAGAATTATTTTTATTTGTGTATTTTAGAGAGGTGCTAGAATGACATACGTAAATTCCAATACAGTCTAAGAGGTATAACATTACCTAGTTTGCATAGATATAAACGAATAATGGGTGCAATACATTCACTGATAAAAGAAATATGCATATTGAATTGAGAAAAATGCGACATTTTGTTCAAGTAATGTATGCATTAATCTTATTTTTTGACCAGGCAATATTTTTGAATACATTTTATCACCCGAGAAATATTCCCAATTTGCGTAAATCAAGTATGGCTGCCACTGTGTTTCACTTTTCACTGCATTTCACTTAAAAATTATATTTAATCTACACAACAAGTAGTTTTTGTTTCCACTCTATAGAATGACAAACAAAATGACTAGTAAACTCTAAGAGGAAGAGGTGAGACAGTGCATAATTTGAATAAATATAAAACTTAGTAATGGAACAATATCGTTGCTGTTAATAGATTTCTTAAAAATATATTGAGCAAATTGACATTTTATTCAAGCAATTTGATTATTTCATGTATTTTTTTTGTGTGTAGGCAATGCATCATATCATTTAAGATTCCTCATTTTACATAACTGCAATGTGCCCCTCCTACCACTTTACTTTTCCCTTTCTTTGACCTATAAATGACTATATATATTATGTTAAAAAACAACCGAGATCATTAGAACTGTTTCTTCATTGTAAATTTTAGTAGGGTCATGGAAATTACATACCGCAAGTTTAAAGGCCTTTGTTGGCACCACATTGTCTCGTCAGAAAATTTACACACCAGATTACAATTTCAATGGAAAACAAAAGGCTATCACACCTCCATAATCCTCTTACAGACTATAGAACATAGGCGATCCCAGGGATCGCGAAAAGTGCCTGTAATGAAGTTGTGCATAAGACAGCTAATTTACCCAAATGCTAAATGGCTCATAGATGCTATACAAACCTGGTGCTGATAATCTACATACGAAAGTGATTTAAGAGATAAGCTGACATTGTAATGACTATGTAAGATCATTTTTTTTTTTTTAGTTTAGGCAGTTTTCAAATGTATCTTACAGCAATAAAGAAGTTCTTATTTGCATTAGTCCAATAAGTCAACCATTTCACTTCCTTTTTCTAATTGGAACATGAATTATTTCTCACCTTAAATGCTGAAAGGTCCAAGAAAAGGTATATTCAAAGTCTAATACAATCTACATTGTGCAACAGGGCTAATTGTAAAAGATTTTATAGGAAATACCTACACTCTATTAAATATAATACTTGAAACTTGAAATGTTATACAATATCGTAAAGAGAGATTGGAATTTTTTACTAACATTGCTAAATATATTTTACCTAATATTAAACGATTCCTCATGTGCATAAATCCTATATGATAATCATAAAAATAATTTTCATTAATTTTTCAAATTGACGTCAACTTATTTTAATTAATTATATTATCAGTAAAATGAGAAGTTACATTAAGAGACACTACTTGTTTAAGTTATTTATTACTTTAAGTACTTCCTAATTCACGAAAGATGAACATTTTATAACTTGAATGAACATTTTGCTCAGTACAAATAAATTGACATGATTATTGTCTGTGTATTTTAACTCATTGTAATGATTATATACTAATAGGGCATACAGAATGAAAAGCCCTGTAAAAATAATAATGATTGATTCGTATAGTTCGTTTCAATTATCTAGAGAATTTGCATAATGTCAATAATATTTGGAACGTACTGGCGGATTTGGATTATCTTAATGCATATCAGAATGCTTGGCCAAATAACCAACGCTTTGTACTAAGGGAGGCTGAGGAAAATTTGTGTTTCAGCTCTATTTTCCTCTATTTCACCCTTGCCGGTATTACTAATATAGATTAAGTGTTGGTAAAATGTAATTAAAGACCAGGTTATGTGGTCACTGGTAATCAGATATACTTTGACTGTGTGTAACTTGCCTGTTAATGCCACATACAGAAATTTATGATAATAATGATATAGAAATACATTATAATGATCATGGTGATATGGAGGTACAACTATTATACTATACTGCCAATTATCATGAAATATGTGATAAGCAAAGCTGTTCCTTAAACAGCTGAAAGACATTACGATAATCAAAGGACACTGCATTTCTCAAAATTTTGAAATTTCTTGAAGACAACAATTGAAAATTAATATAAAGTCATATAATGGACTGAAGAGAGAGATTTCCTGTTTAGTCGTACATTACACAGCCATAGCATTTGAGGAAAAACTGAAAAAAATCTGTTGACTGAATCATGATAATCTAAATCACTGGTAAAAGCAAATCTAGATACTTTTCATAATGTTACATGTGTCTGGCTGCTTTTTCTAATTTTTATGACCGTAAAACAAGAAAACCAAAATGTGAAGGGAATTGCTTCACAGAAGCTACCGATAACAAGTTTATCAATTAAGATATCAAATTTTGACATCAAATTATCAAATAATTGGTCATCCTGTATTTTGAACCTTATGGAAGTCTCACCTCAGATCGGCTAGACTGTCAATTCCTTGAATGATCGATCTTATTCTTAATGATACAAAAGTCTAATAATCTGTAAATGGAAAGTCCATTACATAACAGCCCCATGAGTGATACTTGCACATCTAAGATCTGGTATGATACACGGTACAATTATATCATCCTTGCTTCACATCTTTCAATTGAGTTGCCCTTCCCTATTCTTATGGGTTCTACAATGAACTGCAGCAGCCTCAATAACCCTGAGAGAAAACAAAATCTAGACTTTCTGTTGTCAATGAAAGGATTCAGGCTGTAAACAAATGAACCACCTAGAGGAAGATGTGAACAGGGAGGAAGAGGAAGAAATTTATGATATGGTAATGATCATCATAATCATTGTCATCACCACCACTATCATGGTGATTCAAATGATGTTGGTATTTATACTAATCAATAGTTCAATGATGAGAAAGATGATTCACAGGCACAATTGTTAAGTGTGGTGAACCGTTTATTAGTAACTGAATATTTCCATCGTCATTGAAAAAAGTGACCAAAAGCATAAAAAATTCCTTCAAAAATTTTACTGCAATCGAACATGTTGTAGGAGAAAATGACTTAACTATTGATAATGGATGTCAAAAAATTGGACACGTCCAATGATTTTCCATGAATAACCTTAACGTCGTAAAAGAAAGAAGAATATCCAAAGAAAGTATTCTGATTCCATTTATTTAAAAAGTAATGCTCCGAAACTCTTCTCTTTATTCATTGCATTTCTGAATAACCAGAAAATGTCAATGGAAGCTATTGTAGTCTTATTGTATTCAGAAGACGGTTTGGTCAATTATGCAAATTAGGCCTTTTGTATCAAAATAATTAGCATGCAAATTAGGTCAACCTCATATTTTTTTGGTAGGGATTGTTAATTCTTGCAAAAACTTAACAATTTCATGGAGAAAAATTTGTTTACATATGACCTTAAACATTCATTTTGTCTGAAATAATGGAAAACGGCGAATATATGCAAATTAGTTAATTTGCATGATATTGTTTTCAAGACATTTAGAAAATAACTTTGTTGAACCTTACTGAATTGTGTTGCAATGAAAAAAGTCACTTGAATTCAGTTTACATGCCCAAAATGTGAGTATAGCAGACATTTTAAAGGCGATTATATAGCTAATTTGAATATATGCAAATTTAACCAATTTGCACCCCTTAGATTTTCCTATACTTTTAATATGTCATTAGTGAGACCTTTCAAGGTCATGGTGAAGAAATAATTTCTGTTGCAATTAGTCCTAGGTTAAACCCTAAATTGACTGGACTATATATGAAAATGGAAAAACAGTATTCCAATGAATCTATCTTTTCTTCTTTTAAACTGGAGATATTTTCAGTTTCCCCTAGTTACAATATTGGTGGCATTTAAAATTCAAAAATAAATATATCAAAAATGAGAGAGAACATTATCATGTCCCATATAGCTGAAGTACATATACCGTACCTGTACACAGCGCCTACTAGTGACTGTAGATATACATTAACACATTTCTTACTCTAAGGTATTCAAATAATTTTCTTCCTTACTAAATTTATCAATAACTTTGCTTAATTTCACATATATAATTATATATTCACTGTAAAAACAGACCAGCTTTTATTGTTCTTCACAAGTATTCACAAAATTAGTCTAGCTGTGAGTAGGTAAATACATTTTTGTCCAAAACATATGCAATCAATAGACAATAGTGACATGGAAAGTTCTATCATATGGCAGGGTCCTAGGGAAATGAATCTTCCATTCTAGGTGCAATAAATTTCACTGAATCAGTCAACAGGCTACAGGAGACAGCAGTGTAATTAAAGATTATATGAAATATACTGTGTCTGGTAAAATTATTGCTTTAGTTAAGTGTAGAACTCTTAAATTAATGCTGCAAGCTGTACAGTAGATTTTGCAAAAAAATTATTGTTACTCATAAACAAGAAAATTTCCAGACTATTAATAACCAAACGTGTAATCAAAGAAACAACTCCGTGCTTTACTGTAAAGTTTTAATAGTTAGCTGTAAGGCCTAATCAATACTGGCAGGTATGCTTGGATGAAGTCTATTCAAATTACAAATGACACAATTTTAAGTTGAAGTCATTCACTTTTACTATTAAATACTTGTGACATATGAACTCAATTTCAAACATAATTTAGACACACACACAGATGCATACTCACATGCATGTGCACTGCCGCTACACTGCAGGCAGTGATCTCATAAATATTGCCTTACACATGTACATGTCAACAGCTAGCCTCAACCACACCTTTATACTTCACATTAGTTAGGTCTTGGCTAACATCCTGTTTGACTACACGTCTCAAGAGAAACACTTGCAGTACAATGCACTTCTCACTGAATCTCACCGAATCTCACACATGGGAGTCATTAGGCAGACACTGAAGGATAAATCATTTGGTTTAAATTGAGCCATTTTCTCCAGATTAAATAGTCCAACAATTATAGCCCCAGCTGATGTAAGTGGATAGAAGGCAGGGGGTGGGTATGCTGAAAGATTACATTGGCAGGATCGTGACTAAATGCTGATTTTTCCAGAGCAGCTTTTGTACATGTGTGAAACCCTTGAGGAGGGAAAATGTCTAAACCATATAAACCTCCTTGTTACACGGACAATTACTCAATGCAAAAGTACCAACAAGTAGATGCTAATGTAGGCCCTAATTTTTATTACTGTTCAGGTGGGGATACACTTAAGTAGACAAAAGTCTTAAAGCACCTAACAGTTTCATCTTCAAGAAAAAAGGTAAAATACACGAGTTACACCTATCGGTAGGGTGGTCGCTCAAGGAGCACACCACAAGGCAAGTTAGAAAACTTGTATTGTTTGCCTCCTTGATTGAAATGTTTTGTACTTTTGATGACTAAACACCTGTGCTCAGTGAGGTCAAGCTTCACTACTGTACATGCTGTACAGGCTGACTAAAATTAATAGCATGCCATTACTTTTATGGCAAAACCTCTCTGGCGAAAGTTTTGACAAAACTGTGAATACTTCTCTATAAATAAACCAAATGAAATCATTAGGACACTAAGGTGGTATATCTCTTTGTTGGTGTGGAATTTTCTCCCGGTCATAAGGTATATTTGAGCAATATAGAGCACACTCAGCGACGGTATACCACAAGATTTTGACCAGTTGATGACATATGCGTACGAGTGAAAGCAAGTGCATATATGAAGTGAACTGGTAAAAATCGAGTGATTTAAACCGTTGCTTGGTGTGATTTATTGCTATTATATCAAAACAGTATATTGAAATTCAAACATGGAACATCAAAAACGGATTTTTGCTCTTGCTGAGAGCTCTATATCACGAATAAACCACAGTTCTTTTCACATCTCGACCAATCAGATTGCTATATTTGCACCATCAATACACTGGTATGATATAATATCTGATAAAAATCATGATTGGTACAATTTGATTACCCATAGACTCTTTTACTAGGATCTATTGGGGTATATGGATTGCCCTATGGAAATTAATGTTTTCAAAAAGTTTTGTAGACACTATGAATCATCATGATTAACATCAATCTGACTTCTTGAAATTAAAAAAAGTGCCTGGGACAAAAAGGTGGTAAAACGGCAAGGGTATCTTAGAATAATACAGAGCATACCTGTGTATAGTAAACAGCATTGAAATACAGATAGCATGGCGTTGACAACACTTATACATTCAACTATTTAGGCAAAGCTATATTAAAAACTGAAGAGTAGAAAATCATCACAAAGAATTACTGCGATGTGCAATAGTCAATAATCAGTTTGTATTAAAGGCATTTGTTTAGCCTTGTATCAAGTATAAGTTTGCATCACCTTATCAAACATGATAAAAAATTATCAGCTACTACTGAATACAGAGACATACTGGCACCACCACAGATCACCATGATAGCTTTTACCTGTGGTTCATTGGCTACACAGTAGCACTGTGAAACAGTTCCTTTAAAAGTAGTTACACTGTTGCAAAAATGACATCAATGTGGATGCATTGGTCACAAAGTTGCAAAAAATTCTCTGATATCAAGCTAGACACACTTCCGAATGGATGATCAATATGCTAATGAGGGCAATAAATCCTATTATTTCTCCATTTGATTGAGTCATGAGTTACTAGAGTAGATGACAATGAAAACATATCAACTTGAAAGGAAATAATCAATATGTTAGACTTGTACTACATTTAGTGTCAAAGCCTTTTCCATTGAAAGATTTACTGTCTGCTCTGAGGCAAAAGGTTAATGCTTGACTGCAAGCTATGTCATTCAAGTTCTGACATGATTTTAGTTTCCAACAGAGGTGGAAAGTTTAAACTATTCCAACCAGAAAAACATTCTTCAGTGATGCTTCTAAACAACATTGGAATTAGTTTTGACAAAAATTATTTTTCTCCGATCCTTGCTTTACATTGAATAGGTAAGGTCTGGTATGATTTAAAAATATAAAAGCTTTAGGAAATGGACTTGTGTGAAAAAATACCACGACCTGGTTAGAAGCATGACCTTGTTTGGTGTGGAATTTCCATCACAATTCTACTCTGTTTTTCAAAATGATTTAAAAATATAAAAGCTTTAGGAAATGGACTTGTGTGAAAAAATACCACGACCTGGTTAGAAGCATGACCTTGTTTGGTGTGGAATTTCCATCACAATTCTACTCTGTTTTTCAAAATTCATAAAATTAAACAATGTAGAGGTCAAGCATTGTTGTAAAGTTGATAAACTTTGATCAAGGAAACACTGGTACAAAATCAATAAAAAAAAGTAAACTATTGATGGTCTGTTAGCTACCTTAGATGCAACCGTCATTTTATGTGGATCACAAATTTTCATGAAATGTTACTGCTGTGTGTGACTATTTTAACTCCAATGTAGAGTGCAAAGGAGTCAAATATTTTCTTGATAAATCCTGGTAATATCAGTAGTTTTATCCTGATTTCACATTCACATATTAAATAATTTTGAAAAGGTATCGAAAATTTTCTGAATAACATCCCACATCAGCTACATGTACATACAAAGAAGGACTCCAGTTCTTGCCATATTATTTGTTCTCAGTAAAGTAGGTAGCATTCTTCTTTTTGATGTGAACTTTGGCTTGTGTGGACGACTCCTACTTGACCAATTATAAAAAACAATCTGCATCTATACAACAAAATTTTTTCATGACAGTGATGTGGACTTAATACCAATGAAACCGATATACTTGTCTGGCAGCAAAAAGCTTCCCCAGACAATGGAGAACAACAGTCTTTTCCTGACATACAACTGATAAGAATCAACAGTTATTTGTGATGCCAACAGCACAGGTCACATTGCTTCTCACAGCCAGTTCATGACCAGGGTTTATTTATTTTGCCATAATTCAGATAAGAAAAGCAAAGCAACCCACCCTTATCAGCTGAGCTTGACTTTGGCATTGATAAAAATCATCAAAAAACACTTAAGTCATGATTAAGTCTGTCACTCAAATAGACTGTGGGTGTGATCCAATATCAGAATGTTTGATAAGAAAATATACTTCTTGATACTTCTTGATGATAAGGTGCCCTTGTGTATTTTCTGACAATGTCAAAGAACAGAGAGTGAGATATTGTGCTTTGTTCAAGATGAAAATGATAAAACCTTATATTGTACCTGTGGTAAGAAAATTAACACGCTTATGACATCTTTGTTGGCAGAAAATATAAGGATTTTTATAGTATTATATATACAGCAAGGTATACAGATGTCATCGTGGGGAAATACAGTGCTAGATGCTACTAGCAGAGTGTTATTAATAGTAACACAAATTACTTCCAAGTACAGATCTGTTTAAGTTTCATGCACCCAGCAATCTTCAGAGTGGAGATAGCAAGACACATGAAACTTGAGTAACAGATATTATTACTTTGTAGTTGAAGTAAATTGTGATATATATGAGCTACCGGTATATTCGAAAAAGATGTCCACTGGTTATATTCAAAATCCCATGTGTCATATCATTGTCACTCAAGGCCCAACAAGCTTAATTCTTTCAAGTATTTTTTCAATATGCTATGCTTATTTATACACAAACATCCCCTGGCTGTGAAACCCAAAGGTCTAAGCTCTGTTAACCCTACACCCTATGCTCCATTTTGCAAAATAAATCACAGAGTTTTGTCTTTAAAAAAACCTGGCCCTGTGTCACGTATGGATTGCTTGTGTGCAGTGGTTGGAAGGCATTAAAAACTCTGTCAACAATAGAGAAACAGCAGCGCTGCGTTGAGGGCACCTGTGAGGGCAAGACAATATCGCCCGAGGCAACATGGCAGCTGTGGAGGTACTGTGACTATTATGAACTACCCAGGTACACTGAACTGCTCACCAACAAAATGCCAGACTCTACAGACCATTTTCATGCCATCAACAAAATAGTTGGCAGCCATATTGTTCACCACATTCTTCCAACTTGAGTTGAAAGCACGGACACATTTCAGTCCTCCTTCTCTTGACAAAGTAAACCTTTTGCACCTTGACAGCAAGAGAAGTGTGTGCCGCTGTTATTGTTACATTTGTTTTCATGACAATGTTTAAATTTCAATTCTATTTTTGGGTTTCTGTCAGGTATATTCTAAACGCTCTTCTACAAACACTGCTACTGAAGCAAGTTTGAGATGGGCGGCTTTCATAGATAGATTTAGAAAATACCACTAATACCATAAAAAACAAAAGGTTTATAAAATGTTGGAAGTCTTTCTTGGGTTATTTTTGCGGTAAATTTTATCATTGTATTCAAATGGATAAACTTGTTATCTTTTTAAATTATTTCAGTTATTTTCATTTCATAAGAGAAATTATTTATGCTGTTCTGCTTTGTTTGTCAATCATCAGAGCTCTACTCACACCATGTGTATACACATAATATGTAAACATACTTATGATGGTATCTGGTATGTACAATAAATTGTTATTGAAGCATTTATTAAAACAACCAGAGACAAATAAACCATGTTTCAGTGACCACATGAATAATTGCTCATATGAAACAAAAATAACCGAAATAATTCTTAGTTTGGAGCCGATGGAATTTTACTATCTGTTCAGAGAAGGACATGATAAAAAAGTGCACAAATAAAGTAAAATTATAATTTGACTCACAATCCTCATTTCTGAATTAAAAATTCAAACAAGGTGAATTATTTACAGGATATGGAAAAATTCAAGAAGTTTGAAAAACCTTGCCTTTCTCTGAGGCATTGATGCATGGTGTCATCACAAAGATCAAATAGAATAATTCCAATAATGATAATTCTGTTGGTCCATAACTCATCAACAAACGTAACAGCTCACTGTTAACAAAATTGGAATCTCAATAATTTTAACGGCTATCTGTTTGAAAACTGCATAAACCTTGCACCCAAGAACAGTGCAAACTATCGATGAGTTCTCTTTTAACACATACTACAAAAACTGGACAAAGCCTTTGGTAGATCTTTAGGACGACCTTTTAACCTGTCGCCCTTGTTCCATTCAAATGCCATCAACAAATTTTATTCCTTGAAATAAATGAGCAAATTTCCTGTTTTTCCTTCAGTGTAAACAAAAAACAAGGTGAAAACTTTTACCTTCACATCTGAATAAACAACAACCTAATGGTGAAAAACTTGGATAGGAGAAAGTTTGTCTCCAAAAGACGTGCGTGACCAGGGACTCTTAAATTTAAATTGGCCACTTAAAAGTCTATTTATGGTCTTTGATGATATGTTTTCATTATCAGCTCAACTGTCCACACAAGAAGTACAAAGTACTGACCACATAAACAATGACAAGAAATACCTGAAGATTTCAATGATAGCCAAGATTATCATTCAGTGACTCTTTGAAGGTAATTGTCTGCTTGTTACTTTGAAAACTAGTATGCTTGACTGATTATACAATAGATGCCATCTTATAAAGCCTGTCAGTGTTATACATTTCAAAGTTCTTCTTAATTCCATTGTTTGTCTTTACATACTTTTGTTTAGTTCTGAAGGTACTTTTTTAAGTCAAATGTTACTGTTTCTCAATGAGCGACTACTTTCTCAAAGAAAGATCTTTGTAAAATTCTGTTTTTTCCGTCATGTTTTGTTTTCACTTTCTTTTTAAAAACAAGTATGTACACTGGGTCCGGCGAGCAATATTCGTCTAGAAATTATGAATATGATCAATAAATGTCTTGTATTAAACTTTTTTTTCATTATACAAGCCTTACCTGTGTCTAGTGTGTGCCTATTACTTTACCCTAGCTATCTGTGGATAGTATTTCAAAGAAAACAGTCTATATCTGTTAATTGCCCTCCCTAATCCCCTTCATTAATTTGTTCTGCAGATCACTGATGGGGGGGGGGGGGGGGGGGGGGGTTATCGCCCTGACAAAATACCTGGTTAGCAGCTCATAAGGTAGTAGACGGACTTACTTTCTGTAAACAAGATAATATTTAAAAGTCATTAGACATCTGTGTATTGTTAGAGAATCAATACAATTACTACTGTACAAAATGCTGTTTTAGAAAACCAACACTTTTTACTAATGGTTCACTAATTTTCACTAATTCATGTTTATTCAAGTTGGCAGGTTCTTCTTCTTTCAACGTGCTGTGAATTTTTTTTATTGATGAGTGATGACTGAATAAATTTTCAAAGTAATAATTAGAAAACTCCAGGTATTTCTTCACGTAAATTTCAAGTATATGGACAGTGATATGCTATGATTTGAATTTGACAAATGTTCAACCACTATCCTTTTACACACGAATTAAAGCGTCATACTATCAGTGGTTTATTTGTAAAATTCCAATTATTATGTTTTGTTTCTCAATCAAATTAAGTATTGAAAATGCTAATGACTAACTGTCCACTGAATTTTGCAAATTGGAATGGAATGTGAAATCCCTATTCACCTAAATTTCATTATTATTGTAATAAACAATGTTTACATGTAGTTGTAGTGAGAATAGAAGGTGATCATGATGAAAGCAATTTTGTTGCACTGTGAACGACATCAAACTGTTGACTTTTTTGCTAGGTACTGTCTAGGCAGTGTTGATATCATTGAAAAACTCACTGAGATGCAATTCAAAGTGTACATTTAAATTCCCTACAATTTATCTTTACTCAGCTCACAGTGTGTAGAAGTGATTTAATACAATTATCCTTTGTATCATGACACAACATACTGATTTCATAACTGGTTCAAGTAATCTCTCTCTATTCAGAGAGAAGACAATCAATATGATTAGGATACATTGCAAACATCGTATCAAAGCTTGCTCCATTACTGGGTAAAAGAAACTAAAGATGCACGGGCAATTTTTTTAAAATCCGTTCAGACGAGTAAAAATAAATCTAACTTTTTCTTTAACGTGTGAAACAATACTTCATACTGATCATTGTATCTGTAAAATTCTAATATTGTGCAATTTGTCTTGCGACAAAAGTGCTCTACATCCAAAACTCACAACAAAAAATAATGAATTTGACCTTGAAAGAATAAGTATTAAGACCTATGATGGGAAATTCAGTTGATGGGAAATCCAGTTGATGGGAAATTTGATGTGAAAACTTCTTCCTGGAGGACACTGCAACCTCCAACCTTTGTTCATTAATTGTCCAAGTACATATATACTATAAATCCCTAAAACACTTTTCAAATGTTGCTTAATCGGGCGTCAATATTATTCTTCAGACATGCAGTGAACTTTTCTCACTGATTTCACACCTAGATAATATAGTCTAAAGTAAAACATGAAAAGTAATCCTGCCCAAGGAATTTCCAACAGAGACGACGTCAAAGATATTGTGCACATCCAACAAACCACTGAGAATAAAACGCCTGCTTTTCTTTAAGGACCAGTTGTCTGCAGCAGTCGGTATTGACAAATATAAAGCATTCACAGGGATTAGCAATGGCTGTACTATAAACCGTCAATGGGATGTCTTAACAGTCTGAGTAATTCTAGTATAGCTTATCTTGTGACCAATCAGGTCTATTCTTTGGACGGACAAAGCGCCGAGCTAACCTGGATAAAGGCACGCGTAAAGAGGTATTTTTGTGGTGTAGGGAAAATGTTTGTCCAGTTAGCTCAAGACAGATTTCTTTGTTGGTCAACTTAAACATTGCCTACTTAGGTTTGGCCTTGTCATCACTGCTCTTTATGACATCATGTTTTGTTCATGAGATTTTTCTTCATTTCAAATTAAATTATGGAAAACCTGCAATAACATTTAATCAAATTCTATTGTTATACATACATACCGTAATTTATTTCTAACCTAGGAGAATTGAAGTTTTTAAAAAGTCCTAACTCTTAAGACTCTCTCTCTCTCTCTCTCTCTCTCTCTCTCCCTCTCTCTCCCTCTCATTCTCTCTCTCTCTCTCTCTCTCTCTCTCTCTCTCTCTCTCTCCCTCTCTCTCTCTCTCTCTCTCTCTCTCTCTCTCTCTCTCTCTCTCTCTCTCTCTCTCTCTCTCTCTCTCTCTCTCTCCCTCTCTCACCCTCCTCTCTCTCTCACTCTCTCTCTCTCTCTCTCTCTCTCTCTCTCTCTCTCTCACTCTCTCTCTCTCTCTCTCTCTCTCTCTCTCTCTCTCTCTCTCTCTCTCTCTCTCTCATTCTCTCTCTCTCTCTCTCTCTCCCTCTCTCTCCCTCTCTCTCCCTCTCTCTCTCTCTCTCTCCTCTCTCTCTCTTCTCCTCTCTCTCTCTCTCTCTCTCTCTCTCTCTCTCTCTCTCTCTCTCTCTCCTCTCTCTCTTCTCTCTCTCTCTCTCTCCCTCTCTCCTCCCTCTCTCTCTCTCTCTTTCTCTCTCTCTCTCTCTCTCCCTCTCTCTCCCTCTCTCTCTCTCTCACTCTCTCTCTCTCTCTCTCTCTCTCTCTCTCTCTCTCTCTCTCTCTCTCTCTCTCTCTCCTCTCTCTCTCTCTCTCTCTCTCTCTCTCTCTCTCTCTCTCTCTCTCTCTCTCTCTCTCTCTCTCTCTCTCTCTCTCAATCTTGAAAAATTTAAGTTTCTGTCTTTGCTTTTTGTAATTCATATTATTCAACGAACAAAAAATATGTAGTGAAAAAAATATTCGACTAGAAACACAAATACCGTACCGAACAGCAAATATTAAGAAATAACAACAAAGAAATACCATTAGGGACAGAAAAGACTTTTCAAACAAGTTTTTTTGAATTTAGAGACTGCAAATTATGAAGCAGACAGATAACTGGGAGATAACATCTTATATAAATAAAGTTATGTAACGATCTTGTCTTCTGAGAGACGAGACTCATGACAAAAATACCTTAGCAGGTAAAGCTATGCCATTCTGAATGTGAACTGTTCTCTAATCCTACACTGGGCAATGATAGAATTTCACATACCAAAGACCGTGTGGACGATGTGAACTTTAAAACTATGTCTGTATCTGTCTTTGTTTTTCATTCAGGCTGAATAAAACAGAGGAGGCAATTTGCCCAGAATCTTATCATTATTGCTGCAATTATTGCTCACATATCAAATTGGAATTCCTTTGACGGCAGTCTTTTGAGTTCATACCATTTTGTTCCTCGACCATAGGGTGAGAGGCAACATGCCTGTATTTTGACAGTCCTAACTTAGTGAATATATGCACCTCAGCCTAATAATGTAAACATGGAATGCAGACACAACTAAATCCCTGATTCAGTTTCCACTACATTCATGAACCAGAGATGCCAACTCCACTACCAACTATCAGTAGCTACAATGTCACATGGCAGATATCGTCAATTTTTAAATGCAACTTTTTGAATGTTTTAATTCAAAGCTTGTACATAATATTTATGAATAAATAGAATCAAAGATGGAAAAATTCATTGACAAACTTTGAAAAAATCCTGGATAAAAGTGTGGGTAATTTCCTTTTTGATCTGACATGGCTAGCAGACAAAAGACAACAAAGCCAAGTGTTCCCTAGGGCAAGCACTGAGTACTTGGGCAAACCTGTTTACACTGCAGTCATTTCACTCTTTTTATCAGTATTTATTTAGGAAAATTTGACGAAGAAAAGGTCTGCATACATGCATCCCCTTTGATACAAACTTCTCCCCGATGTGTCGCCAAACTGTTGTGATCTCAATCTTTGCTAGAATAATGGCGCTGTATTCCTGAGAGAAGGGCAAAGTACTGTAATCGCCATGCTAAACTGCCAGTCGTCTTGCACCATTAACTCCCTGACAATCGTAAAATTCTTCTCTCTTTTTCAAACACTTTTTGTCCACAGGTTTGAACTCGCAAAACCTATGAACCCCTGCACCTTCAAATTTTGGTTCAATACTCTGGACTTTATATGTGAGACAGACGTTTGCACCGGAAAACTGGGGTGGAAGTCGGAAATTTGCCAGTCAGAATTTGCTGACTGAATCTGTAAGGGGAACTTTCCAGAGTGGTTTTCACCAAGGTACTGATATTTGTGATGAACTCTATCTTGGTTGGTAATACACAGAAAGTTGTCCTTTTGACTGATTTTTATTGTTCATTTTTGATGTAAAAAACACTCGTATAATAATGGATGTTCTCAGGTTTGTTTGTATGAAATGTTGCTGCGGACACCAGTACTTATTAGGTATGGTTATTATGTCAGCTGTTTTCTGTCAGAGGGAATCCAATTCTGTACAGTCCTACCTCAAGGTCAAGAAGACATGCTTCATTACCCGTTAATTTACCATTAAATGGAAATTTCATGAGCGTTTAGACTTCACTTACCCTCAAGTTGCTGCTTCTGTAGTTTTTGACAAAGCTCAAGTTCATGCCCCTGTGTTCTGTGGACCGTTCCATTGGGCAGTGGTTTTTGAGGGGTGAAATCTTCGAGGGTTGAACTCAAATCTGACTGGGACAGACTCGAGTTGGTTTTCGCTGTGGAAAGTACACAAAGTCAAATGTTAAAAAGTGAATAAAGTTGAGACAAAAATTGAGAAAAATTAGGATCACAAATGTCAACATTGCCGTTAACACTACTTTTCTAACATATCTCACTGAAAATAAACTTGAAATTCAAATTACTACATAAAATATTGATTTACAGATATAATACTTTTTTCTGATTAAACTTTAAAAATTGACACACACGCAGCAGTATATTGATTCAAAATTCAAACTGAATGCAGTCAACCTTTGAAATGTGTTTGAATTCATTAATCACACCAAAATCTGATTAAAATCATATATTGGGATTGGTTCGCTTTCTTTCTCCTTGTGGTTCTTACTTCCCAAGGCAAGGATAGCACTGGTGAAGGTGACATATTAAAATATAGAAATCTGGTACATCTCTATGCTTTGTTTTAATCAGACAGTCTTTCTGCCGTCTGTGAGATGGTTTTTATGATAAACAACTTTACCTGTATATCATGAAATTGGTACACCACAATCTCTTGAATAGCCACAGTTTGATCAGCTCTATGTTTATGTTAAATGACTCTACCAAAACTATGGTTACAACATGGAAACTTACTTGTATATCTGTGAGCTACAGAATGGATTTGAAAACCTTACTACTACCCTACTAATGCTATAATTTGAAAATAACCAAGTCAAAGTAGCATCATAAACCTTTCACCACGCCATTGTAGGTTCTTTACTGTTGTAAAATCAGACTTACAAACATTACATAAAATTTTAAAACTCCACGGTAATTTGCAAGTGATTGACACAGGCATATGCCGTCATGACCTGAAAGGTCAGCGGTGCAAACCGTCTTCTATGAGTTGGATTCAGATTGCTGTGAGATGCACACTTGAGTCGGATCAAGGTTGTGGTAAAATAAAGACACTGACTCCGATTTGGACAGAATATGAGAGCTATACTTGAGATACCAGAGTGCCATGGTTTGAAGGTAGAGCAAAAGGTTAGTCACTGATTCTATTCAATGTTGCTGGGAGCATTTCAAGTGAAATCATGGTTGGATCTCAATAAGAAAGTAATGGGGCACTCAAAATGGTAAAAAACACTTTGTCTAATACTTTGACATATTTGTTGAAGAAAAGAAAGTGTCTATTTGCACTGCAAACTATCCTACACATTTCTCTGTCAACGTTAAAATACCATCATGTCTTCTTCAGTACTACTAAGCACTACAAAGCATTAAAATTATTGAAATGTTTATATTTATGAGTATAAATATGTAGAATGTTGAACTTCAGGAAAACGTTTCCAGCAATTTTGTTATGAACTAAATACACTCAAAGTTTGAATAACACTCTTAAATGTCAGTATCTGTCACACTGGAGACAATAGGTGTCTATAATGACAGTTGTGTTCAACAAAAACATCATGATTTCTGTTCGTTGTATCAACAACATACATACTTTTTAAACTGAGTAAGTTTTCACTGCAACCACCTTCAAGGAGTATTTAATGTTTTTACTAAACTGCAGTCCCATAGTGACTTGCAAATAACAAATTCTGTTGGTTCAGAAGCGTTCTAACTAAATGCCCGATGCAAATTGTCCACTGGTCCCTCCCTCCAACCCATCACCTTATAAAATTCCCCACTGCCCTCCCATTGCCACATGTAGGAAGCCAATCCTGTTGCTCCCCTTGAGGGTGTGCAACCTGAAACACTATCATATATACAAGATCAGTGAACATTAGATCCGTGTTTACAGTAACAATGACAAATGCCTTGGAAACTTTGGAAGCAACACTGCAATGGCCATTCATGCACAGTTCATAGTTTTACAAAAAAAAGGAACAACTGCTTATGGAACAGTGACACCCATTGAAAAGTAGACCTACTGGTACTGATCACCACTTATTTCTCACAGTTTTTCTCTATACCAATATTACCACTGGCTTTCCTCCAAATCAAGCCTGCTGTTCCTGACACATTATCAATACCAAATCATCCTTTACTTCTGATTGAATTTGAAAGATGCCTGAAATATTTTTAAAAATAACTACTGGTTTTCAGACTCAGGGTCTGCTGGTCCAACAAGGATAAAAAAGAAGAGTAATTTTGACATGGTTGTGTTCTTTTCATCCTGCCTCGAAAACTATGGTATTACATGTTCACTGATTTCACTGTTACCTGAGATCGATATCTGTGTGATTTATCAGCTAAATTGGCTCACCACTGATTTGAAATAAGTTTCTCTCTTGCAAGAAAAATTTTAACCCTTTTCTTTCCAGACAGTATCACATCCCCATCTTCAAAGTGAGTAAAAAGATATATTGAGCCAAAAGCATATGTATTTTCACAGAGGAGGATTGGTCTAATATAGAGGCTTTAGTCCATAAAATCATATTTACAATATCTCTGTTTTCAGGGGCATTCAAATGTTCAATTTTTTGTTAAAATACTTCAAAATGGGACATATGTTGCGCTTCACAAGTTTTAACCAATTTCACCTAATGACAAAATATCAATGTGTCAAGATAAGGGTGAAATATTGCATGTACTGGTAGGACAGACTCAAGGAGATTTCAAGAAATTTAATGTATTGATTCAGAGAATTGAGAAATGTTGCATTGCAGTGCAGTGCAGACTGACCTGTATTCTATGAAATTGGGAAACTCTGATTATACAACTGTAGAGGGTCTTCTGCTATTAATGAGATGAACTGAATATGTGAAAGTCAGAATTTGAATGGACCACACAACGAACAAATTAACTATCTTCATAACATACACAAAAATATATGTATTCCAGTGCATGTGTTTATCTAATATCTACATATTTGTTTGTACCTCTATAATAATCCAACTTCTCCAGCATTTGTGTTTCCTTTGGACACCGCAAAAGTCTGAGTATATGCTATCTTATTTTTCAGAAGAATATTGTGGTGAGTTTTACTTTCTAGTTTTGCTTGGCATAGTGTTAAGGGACATAATACTAGTTATATTGACATCAATTTGAATAATGTAATGCTATAAACAAGACTCTCAGAGGTAGTACAGTACATCTTGGTATATTTACAGAAGTTAAAATTTGACTAATTTCTTGTCTATGTATGAAATAATCCATGTTTCTGATACTCATTTATTAAACTCTTGAAATGTAGAGAAATATTAGGACATTAGTCTGAATTGTGCACTGCTTTATTATAAGAAAATCCTTAATAATTATTCTGCACAGAACCAAAGCAGCAGTGACACACAAGACTTTTCCATCATGGATTGTAATTTGATATCAAAATATTTTGATGTATGTAATCAAATAAAGATGTAATACAATTACACGGCCTTATCTGGTGTACAGGGTCAATCCTACAAATGTTAGTAAAGCAAACAAAAACACAACATTGACGTGCTAGTCTCAATAATCCCTTTCAGGTTTGTAATTTGTCAGTCATCTAGGATATACACGGCTCTGATCCACTTTCATGAAAAAATAACAAATACGAGCCAAACCCTTGCATCAATGTTAATTTGGATCAGAGAAACATGAACTGCTCTCATTTTCAGTTCTGTGTTTACACCATTTTATCAAAATTTCAAAACAGGTTAAAAGTACACAAGCGGTTAACATTTTCAAAAAAAATTATGATTGGAAAGTTTAGACTAAAGGTGTCTGTAACTTCAGCTACAAATATTGGGTATTTGAAATTGTCATGTTTATCTCTCTCTCTCAGTCACAGTGCAATCCGTAAACTTTCTTAAAAATATATGTTGGCATGAAATAGATTAATTATAGGCCTACTGGGTTTTAATTTCTATTTGTTGTCTTGGGTAGGCCTACTTCTACTCTGCTACTTCTACTCTGTTCTGTGGCCTTTCGTAGTTTGAGGGAAACAACACAACGTAGTGGTTAGGGCCAGTTGTTATTTTTGAACTATGTTAAATGTTTTTCTTTGTCTGTAGAATCACTGTCACTTAGACGCGACAGTTTAATTTTATGGCTATCGAGAAACGATTAGCCAATTTGATGGGAACAAATTTATGGGTAGTATTTCTACCTTTTTATAGGCCGGCCAGGCGCCATACCGAAGGCAAGTGGGGGCTAAACACACTCTTCACATCGGCTACCGTTTTGTCAAATTTCGACTAAAAGTCACCCTTCTTCACCACTCCGACAGGAGCCGCCATTTTCTGAGAGTCTGGCCGACCAGTCCGTCGCTAAAATTAGACTTTATGGCCTCGCAGTTGCGAAAGATTGACGATTTGTTCTGACTGTGAGCTATGGTAGGGCATACCTGTTCACTGGGCGGAACCAGAGTTTTCGGACGGAGAAACACTGTGTAGTATTTCGGATTTCCGAGGTTGGGCGACACGTTCGAGGCTTTGTCCCCGTTGAAAGCCCGACATCAGGACCCCCTTTTCATGTTGAATTGTTATCGATACAGGCAATACATCAATTTGACGCCAGTTGGCTTGTTATCCCTGTCAGCGTTCGACATTGTCCCAGAACTAGGGAAATAAAGGTGTGCTTCCGCCCAACTCGAACATGGACATTTTCTATAAGGGCAAAGAACTTTGGTTTCGAAATATGTGAGCAATACGTCCAACATTAACAGGTTACGTTACGTTGTTGTTGCAAATTAGGTCGCACGCCATAAGCCTACTTTATGACCTCATGACGAGGTTATCTTTGCCACCTTGTCAAATAGTAATAACGGTGTTCCGCTTTCATCTCTCCCTTTGTTATTATTGTTGTTGAGTTAATTAATGCAATAAACACAAAACAAAAGAATGGCTGCAGATTAAAACCGCGAACACTCTAATACCTGCAATGCTGTAGATCCCTATCTGTGTAGACAGGCAGAGCTCTAAAATCGAGTCTCGACAACCCGAAATTTCTCATTTGGTAGCCATTTGAGTCTCTGCGAAATATGGTAACAGGTTGCCCATATATCTGGTTCTTCTGACGACAATCTCACGACATAAGCTTACAAGCTCGTCGATGTTCAATTCATGTGTATACTACCGAAAAGTGACTGAGTCGCCGTTTGCAGATTGCTTTGAAAATAAACCGTGGCAGTTTCAGGCTTTTGGTGACTGATAACCTTTACTTCAAGACACCTGTTAAACCTTACGTGTTTACAAGGTAAACGTCCACCAATGTATGCATAATAAATATCCACGCAACTATTGCACAATGGAAAAACAGTCACACCACACGGAAAACTAGCCTTGAAACTGATTTACACCAATGCAAACAGACCCACCTTCTGCTTCCTGTAACCGGGAATTTTGAGTTCCCATTTTGTCAGAAGATTGTAAATTAATCCAAAGCGTTATCTGTCGAGATAGTCGGTGTGGTGTCAGCGATTTTCGCTGGTGTTAGAGTCCTTCCACCGTTCAACTGCGGAAGCCATGCTCCCCGCACTCAGAATGTTGTTGACTTCCAATTTGGCTACGCGTGTTAGCTGGCACTCCACTTGTTAATTGTGACGACAAACTCGTTAGCACTTCTTTTGATATCTCAACAGCTACTTGTTCAGCGCCTCTTTCTCCTGTCCATCAGCCAGACGGGACCGCAAGAAATCAGGTAGACTTTATCCAGTTTGGTCAGCTATCACACTCTCATCAGCCGCTTTTCGTAGACCCGTTCGTTTCTAGGAATCGACCAGGGAGTATGTTCGTCTCAGAGGGTTGTATTGAATGACAGCGGTACACGGTGGCTTTGGGTCACACAAAAGCTATGTGTAGTGGTAAACCCGACTGTTTGTCTATCACGTATTGTAATGCCTGCCCAACATCGATCCACTACAACACGCTCACTTCATTAAAATATCAAAAGCCTGACAAGTATTTGTGTCTCGGACGCTATGCGGCGCTGCACGACGTGCCTACCTTCCGTGTGGCGCGGCTGAACCCAGAGCTGCAGAGCAGGACCAGGGCCGTTGCTTTTTATTCATGGCGCCGTGGTTGCCAAAGCTCCATGGCTGACAGACTTTGGTATTTTAGCAAATGGGTTGGACGATTACGATGGATTGTATTGGAGCTGGTGTCGTTACGATTCAATGGCAAATGGCGATAAAACCTCCGGTTAGATCATAATTGTATCGTTAACACATCCAGCAGAACAGCATTTGGAGTCAATTTACAATTAGACCATATATATCGTACCATGCTTTGCACAGAAGCCGATGTGTGTAATCCTGCCCTCATGCGACGACAATGACATTCAACTGATATTGTATTTTACGGTAACGATAACAGAGCAAATAAATAGGAAGCCAGTTTAACATAAACACAAGCCTACAAACTATTTAAAGCTGGATAAATGCATATAAATATTTTTAACTCGATAGCATCTGAACTAATTTCGAGTTTTTGGAACGCAACAACCTTAATATGTGTTAATATGTGCTCGTGCACACCCTAATACTTCTATGGTCTGGACACAAAAATCAAGCTCAGGACAAAGAAACATTCCTTACATATGTATTTACTAAAGTCTATGAAACATTCTAAAAACTGCCCGATGACAAAATTTTCCAATCAGAATGAGTAAAAACGACGTCATCACCACACCTTGTAAGCCAAAGTAAGCTGATTTACTTTTCTTAGAATTGAAAGGTACGTTGGAGATGTAAATTCTTAAGAGATTTATTTTTTGTCATTACAAGAGTCTATTTTAGCCAGTGGTAGTTACATGGTGTCTGAGAAAGAAAAAAAAACATCTGTTTGTGCTTAGGGTGGTGATAAATCATATCAAAATCAGATTTCTTTGGCATTTGTTACAAGGTACAAACTGACCTCCAGTAACTCCATTGGAATTTAAGTCCAAACTGTTGTTTTCTTGTTGTTGATGCCACTGCACACACACAGACAGAAAATAAAGATATGAAGATAAAAAAATTGTGTGTATTACTGTTATGACTTCAAGAAATACAATAGATTGTTTGGGAACCTTTTATTTTAAATATGGCACTGTGACCCACGAGTGCACACACACACACACACACACACACAGAAAATAGTAAATCATGTAAAACATGTGATTTTCAAAAAAAAAATTTGAAAAGAAAAGTTATTATGTCTGGTTACAGGAAACAATATTTTTTTAGTTTGCCTAAATATAGGGCTTGATCTTGCTGTTCTACAGGTCAGCAGTAAATTTTGTAATTTAGACATCAGAATTCAGCACTGTGTAAGGCCATAGTGAACTCATTCATAGAGAAGGCTGAATAAGCCTGTACACTGTGAAGTGATTCCATGACAAGCATTGAGGTACCTTCTACCATGTCTACAGTCCTCCAGAATTGTCCAGTTGCACATTTCTCGTCCATACATTGGAAAGGTAAAATCACTGATCTTGGCGGTTTAGTTCAGTGTTCCCAAATCTAAAACTAATGGATTTTCTCATTCCTGATCACAGAAGCTGAAACATGGCCACTGATAATATGACTAAATGTAGCCGAAACCATTGTATTGAATGTGGTCACTTGAAGGTAGAACACACCTCAGGGACAGATATTCAGACTTTCAAACTTTTACAATTCTCTTCTGATCTACCACTTTTGAGGCTCTGTGTGTATAAAAATTTTACCACCTTAGTTTTTCAAAAGTTTTATTTTTCTCCATGGAGTTAACACTGGGGTGGCTGCAACTGTGCATTTCTTTTGTACCAAAATTTGCAAAGTGACCCCTGGTTTTTATTCTTTATTGGGAGAGAGAATGGTTGAAAGTTTTAGCAAAATTTTGAGTCTTTCACTTTTCAGGCGCATACTATAGGGTACTCCTTTAATAAGAACGCTGACTGTGTCATTGGCTTTTGAAAGTCACCTGAAGAGGGCGCACTTTATTTGGCGGATCATGATCACTGGTGTTTTGAGCACAATTGTAGGCCATGTGTGTAGTGTAATGCTGTCCAATATTTGGCAATGGCAGCTTTGCAAAGTCATTTATTTGAAAGGAAGACGTTCTAGAAAAACTAGGCATCAAATGTTCTGTTTGTTGCTTTGAACTGACCTCTTAGGAATTCTCGTCAGATTTTCTCACAAATTCATCCAATGAAACCATTCACATGACAAACAAAAATGACATAAAAACATACTATTGGGCTTGCACTTTCGGTGGCTAAAATGTCTACAGAAGATTTTGCATGCTCAAAAACTGGACGGAAGTGAATAAGGCTTTAAAAGAGATACTAAACACTAAAATAACAGAAAGGCATAAACCATGTTAGAATGAAAATATTTTATTCTGTAATTCAAACTTGAACATTTACATACAAATAAGTTACAACACCTGGTAAAGGTTAACAAGGTCAAAGAATCACACATTTTGTTGATCAATAAGAACAGTGAACTTGGACTTGTGGAAACAACAAAGTTTCAATTACGTATTTTCAAGGTGAACGATTAATTTGAGAGTAGAAGTTTTTCATACAGCTCTGCATTTTAGACTCTTGACGGCAGACTGAAATCAAAACTTTGACTGGTACATCTTGTTGATACCTACATATTCATGATCAAAGCGTACCACATTAACGATTGAAAATGAGAACAATAAGTTTGATTGGACTGTATCAGTGTCACACATGGCTACAGCATGGATTCTTGTGTATGTCAAGGCCTGTGTATTTCTTTAAAATAAGCTGTCTCCTATGTGTTATTACATGCCTCAATGTGAGTGCAAATCAGTGCATTGATTTGAATACGAACATCCAGGGAGTCAGCAGGCGGGTGAATGATGTACTGACTGGTTTCCTTAGTTACGTCAAAGTGGACGCTTAATGCTAGATGCAAAATATCCATGCATGCACTGCTTCTTTTACTTTCATTAAAATATCTTTGATACTGGTCGATAATGGTAAAATTGTTTGAAAATGCCCTGCATGTGACTAAATGTCATATAGCATTAACTGTGAAGAAGCATGTTATAAAAATATTATTGCCTGAATACATGGGTTAATGAGCCCTTGCAGCAGAAGACAATTTGCTCTCCTGGCGTCAGGCAAATTGTCACCTACTCTCTGGTACATAAACCCATGTATTCAGGCAATAATATATATTATTGTTTGCTACACTGAGAAAATCAAGCAGAAGCCAATGGTGAGGTGCAAATGTTAAGATGAGGATAGGGAATACAATTTGGAAAACAGTACAAGTAAAGATAGGAACAAAGTTGGAATGGATGCACTAACACTTGGAATGAAGAATATGTAGTAGCTAGATTCAGGAAATTTTGTATAGGATAAAGCCCAAGTATGAGGGCTCTTCTGGTATATAAAGTCCAACCCAACGATAAAATGTCGAGGCCGCAGGCCGAGACATTTTATCGTAGGGTTGGACTTTATATACCAGAAGAGCCCGAGTACGAGGGTTTTATCTGACTTAAAAACTATCGCCCCTAACTGATATATTTTCGTTTTCAATGTGTTTACGTCAACCGTCCCCTTTGTAAATGTAACATGTTTAGGATATGAATTAAAACTTTTATTTGTGAAATAGCCTACCAATGTAATGGAACATCCTATAAATGCCCTAGGGCACATTATATAAACGCCCTTGGGCACAGCAGATTTTGTGTTGCAGCTGGTTTTCGCTGTGTTACCAAATTTGAATATTACAAGTCATCGTTGATGACACAGTCCCCGCTTGTCCATTTTGTTATAATCTTTGGTGTCTAGGTAGCCGTGGTCTAGGTAGCTGTGGAATGACATTGATGCAACGGGTGCATCAGGCCTGTGACTTGTATAATAAAGTAATCTGAGGAACGTTCAATAAATGACTCATCTCTGCCGGTAATGACCACTCAAGGAACTTTTGATTACATCACACATAACGATGCCCTTACTGCCTCCAGTGTCATGATTGGCACATACTATACACATGGTTTGGTGGAATTTTCGAAATGGTATGGGATCGGGTATGTTGTTGTAATCAGCCATTTCGGATCATATATGAAACAAATTAATGTGCACAAGAATGCAGCCATAGTATTTTATCTTCGTATCACGTTTGAACAAAATCAGTCCACCGAGGGACAGTGACCTATGTTTATGTTTCAAAGACATAAAAAAATCACACCAAAATTTAAATCAAATGACTGTCTATTGACCATATGGATCATAGCACAAAATTAGTAGACATGCATATGTATGCCATAGTACTTTATCTTTGTACCAATTAAGTCTCAACAACATTGGTTAGAGAATATTTGCATATGATTAAGCCTCAAAGACACGAAAAAATCCAAAAATGACCATCTGACAGCGATATTGGAAAAAAATGACAATCTGGCAGCCATATTGGAACATGTCACGAAGTAAATTGACATGTATATGTATGCCATAGTGCTTGATCTTTGTGCCAAGTTTAAACAAAATGGGTGTAATGACCTTTGAATTACGATTCAAAGACATGCAAAATTCCAACAAAATGGCAGTTCTGCAGCCATATTGGATCCCATCCCAAGCTTAATTGATACATGCATATGTATGCCATAGTGCTTTGCCTTTGTGCCAAGTTTGAACAAAATCGGTTCAAGGATGTTTGAGTTATGGTTCAAAGACATGAAAAAATCGCAAAAAAATGGCCGCCTGTTGGCCATATTGGATCATATCACGAATAAATTGGTGTTCATATGAAGGGCATAATGTTTTGCTTTTGTGCCAAATTTGAACAGAATCGGTTAAAGGATGTCTGAGTTATGGTTCAAAGACATAAAAAATCGCAACAAAATGGCCGCCTCACACCCATATTGGATCGTATTGCAATATAATTCGACATGCATTGTAGGACATAGTGTTATGCCTTTGTGTCAAGTTTGAACAGAATCGGTTCAAGGATCTTTGAGTTATAGTTCAAAGACACGAAAAATCGCAACAAAATGGCCGCCTCGTGGCCATATTGGATTGTATCACAAAATAATTTGACATGCATATGTAGGCCATAGTGTTATACCTTTGTGGCAAGTTTGAACAGAATCTGTTCAAGGATGTCTGAGTTATGGTCAAAAGACATGAAAAATCGCAACAAAATGGCCGCCACGCGCCCATATTGAAACATATCGCGAAATAATTTGACATGGTTATGAAAGCCATAGTGTTATGCCTTTGTGCCACGTTTGAGCAGAATGTGCTCAAGGATGTCTGAGTTATGGTCCAAAGACATGAAAAATCGCAACAAAATGGCCGCCACGCGCCCATATTGAAACATATCGCGAAATAATTTGACATGGTCATGAAAGCCATAGTGTTATGCCTTTGTGCCCAGTTTGAGCAGAATGTGCTCAAGGATGTCTGAGTTATGGTCCAAAGACATGAAAAATCGCAATAAAATGGCCGCCTCGCGCCCATATTGGATCGTATCACAAAATAAATCGACGTGCATCTGTAGGTCATAGTCCTATGTCTTTGTGCCAAGTTTGAACAAAATTAGTTTAGCAGTGTCTGAGAAACTGTTGATGACGGACGGACGGACGGACGGACGGACGGACGGACACACGGACGGGACCCAATCTATAAGTCCCCGCCGGACTTCGTCCGCGGGGACTAAAAACGTACCAGATGTCTACAGAATATGACATGTTCACTTTTGATTGGACAGTACTTTACTACGGCGCTGTCATTCGTTTCTGGAATTTGGTGACCAAGGCTTTATGAGTAAATAAAACACCCTGAATTGAGCACTCTGATTGGTCAATCAACAGTAGATAGTTTTTAAGCTACTGGTATATCATGTTGCACTCATCGTAGAATATCAAGTGAAGCCGTCTTACGAGGATAAAATCATGAACAAAGTCGTTAAGGGAGAATATATGCTACAACATACTTGATAGTGGCAGTTCTTGTATTGCAGGTTAAAGCTGAATGACAAATACAGTAAAATTCAGTCAGGTTATGTGTATTGCATTGAGCTTTCATATCCAACTCTGTAGCCCTACCATTAATGGCAAATAATTTCACACATGAAATATTGCTTCTTGCAGATTTTTTAAGCGTCATTATTTTCATTGAACATGCAAAGAGAAAAGGCTAAAATTTCAAGAAGTCACATGAACAGTTGACTTTCCCTTTGGGAATATAAAAATAATTTCCTATAAACTTTAAAAAGGGCTAAAATTGCAAAGAACTAGCTGTCTATGACAAAAGCTTGTGTCTGCCACCAAGCCAAAGTGTAGAAGATTTAGATATAGGTACCAGATCACTATAGTTGCTGGCTTTTGAGAAAATGAAATCAAAGGAAGATATACAGTGAGGAGTTGATCAAAGAAAAGTGAAATTATGAAAATGTCAAGAAAGACAATAATCTGACTTTATACAGAAAGGAAACATTGCACAAAATTCAAGCTTCTCTTTTCACTCATGGCTGTATAAATTTCTAGGTGTTGTGTTTATACATATCCAATACTGATAAAGAACAACAACATAGTTGAACAATTTTTAGTGGAAAAAAAGACAATAACATCTATGACAATAATATTAGTAAATCAAACCATTAACTTTGTTGATCGTACTCCTAAAAATGAAAGACAAGTAACAACAGAAATCAGGTACATAACAACACATACATCAATTTCTGAAAAAGATTTCCTAATTTCTCAAAGAGTACTGTCATATAGACAGAATAAGCTAATTCATCTTTTAACCTCAGCACAGAAATCATCACTTTAGAAAATTACTTTTCTCTGATGTGATTCCATGATACTGATATCATTCATGATTCATCGATTCATGATCGTTTTGTTCAACATTTTAGCAGGCGTCACGTTTCTTTAACACCTTGGGTAAAATCTCACATAAGACATGATTTCAGCAAGTCTCTGCAAAAACTGACACAAAACCTATCAAAAACTTTGTCACTATGTTGGTTTTCCGCAACACAACACATGATGATGGATTTTGTGAGAACAAGGTAATATAAACCCTAAAGTCAAGGTCAAGTCAAGTCTCTCATCAGACTCTTCTTGCTATTGGTATGTCATTTAAAGAGTAGCTGTGTTCTTGGCACATACGTTACCTAATGAACTTGGCCACTTATCTTTGAAGGTACACATTTTTCTTGGTGAGCGATACGATTTACAACTTCAAGACAAGGAAGAGTAACCGTGTTTAAGACAAGAAGTCTGTTTGGTCAAAAGTTTTGAGGTCAGAGGTCATTTGTCACCAGTCAAAGGTACCATATCATTAGTGATAACACACAGAAATACATATATCATTTAAAATCAGTGATCAAAGCAATGAGTATTCTGCTTGCATGTTTGATGTTTCTTAATATTGAATTGAAGACTGCGAGGGAATCTCATCAAATTACAGAGGGATCACAGTTTCATTTTACTTTTTATCTAGCAAGAACAATTTGTATAAACGCATCTCTGATGAGGGACTGTGTACATGAAAGGTGACAAGATTACAGGATATTCTCACAGATAATAAGGTGTAAAATTTCAGGCAATGTAGCCTCCTGTTCTAAATCCTTCATGAACATTTATTTTATTGGAAGGATGACTTGATTTTATCGGTGGTACAGAAATTCTCATGTGATTAAAAACAGTATTAAATCTGTGAGTACTGGTACAAAATAATCAACTCTTTTGTGTAATACATGATGAATTACATGAAGGTCAAATTGGCTGACACTGATTTAAATTATAAATTTATGCTAATAACAAATTTTAGGGAATACCGAAGCAGATTTTTCACCTGATTATTTTCGCTGATCACAAAATGATGACCATGATTGGACTTTAAATTGGCCAAAAATTAATAAAAAATATTTGTTAAGCGATAGACACTGTCATCCATGTTGATGATGATCTGAATTAATGATTTCTTTCTGCCAAAAATATGAATTAATTGCCAGTGTAGAGAGTTAAATTCCTCTATCTGTAAGCAAACTACAGTCATTACATGAAACCATACACTGGGTTAGCCGCTTAACAGTTTCTTAGCTTTACAAAAATACATGATCTCAATGTGTTAAATTCACAATTCAACAAAATAAAATTTTTTGCAATGAAATGAAAAATGCGCTTGTCAAAGGTATCATAAAACTTATGCTGATAAATTAATAAGTTGGTCTCTGTGTCATGAAAAATGCAATACTGGCAGTGTTTTTGTTCATGGAAAAATGGATGTACCATAGCAAGCTTTTGTCAAGAGATATTTTGTTGGATATCACTTGAATTTTTTCATCTCTTGCTCTTTCCAAACCATAAGAAAATCTTGCAACTTCAACAAGAACTTGCCAAGATGTGACAAACTAAATGTGTTGACCAAATTTTTAAATTTCTACCAACGGACAGATATCACACTCACAGGACCACTGTTGTTAAGATCTCAAACCTTGCTCATGGTGGAATCAGTTTCCGTCATATAAACATCACCACCATAGAATCCCATGTCAGATGTCTCCGTAAGCATCAGCACTGTGTAAGCATCTTATGTTGTTGACTGTGTATCTTCCTGGTCTTGGATGTTTGTCTCTGTGTTGTGTGTATTCTTCATATGCATTTCAAGATGAGAAGCACTCTGAAACACCTTACCACACTTGGCAACTTGACATTTTTCCGTCTCTGATTTATTGCTGTGGTACATGTTGATGTGGCGGTGTAAGTTCCCACGAAGGAGATACGCCTGATTGCACTGACTGCAGCTGTAGATGCCCGTGTCCTGCTGATGTTTCAGTTCCTGCTGCGCGTCGTGAATCGTTCGGTGCGACATCTTCATGTGTGTTTCGAAATCTTTGACTTTACGGTAGCAGATCCTGCATTTGTCAGGCTCAACTGTAGCTTCTTCTGGCGGCGGTGACTTTGGAGCTGCTTCAAACTCATGCACTTGTGTGTGCTCACGGAGACTTGCGCGAGTGACAAATTTGTTGCAAGTTGTGCACAGGACTTTGTTTGTGTCCACCTCCTCATAGAACTTGACCTTGCATTTCTTACACTCAAAGGGGAATGACTCAACGCCAACAATACCCATTGGACTTATTCTGTCTTCTGACGTGTCTTCTAGGTCAGAAGAGTTACTGTTTTCACTGATTTTGTCGTTTTCATCCTCTTCACTTGAATCTTCGCGCACAGTCCCATCAACGACCACATACCTCTTTGGTTTACGCTTGTTTCGAGACTGTGGGCAGCACTTTCTACAAAAAAAGTCTGACTCGTCATCCATGTGGGCGAATCCATACTCAAATCTTTGCATGCATGATGGACACATGTGTTTTACGGTCAGTGAGTTCACAGAGAGAACACGGAGGTCCTTCCTGACTTTGCAGATGAATGTCCAATTGCACATTGGACATTGTTGTATCACCGTCCGACAGTTAAAAATATTGTCTTTGGCACAATGTAGTGGAAACAAGCAGAGCATAGTGTTGTGGGATGTTTCTGTTTGGTTATTGGACTCGGCTGAAGGTTGGTTTCCTATCACAGTCTGTCCAACGTATGGGACAGACGCCTCACCCTTTTGTTGATCAGATTGCCCATCGAAAGCTTGTTGAGATGTTGCAAGTTGTGACTTCTCAGAATTTACTAGTTGGTTTGATGTGGACAATGCTCCAGTGATTGGCTCCTTGCCAACATGAATTTTTGTGTCTGACGATGAATCAGAAGTGGATACAATTTTCTCCTTTTTCACATCAACATGCCTACTTTCTGCAATGATTGAAGACAGTATTTTATTTTCATCGTGGCACTTGGGAAAACTGTCGACGGGTGGTTGCATTGATTGTCCTTGTGCTGCACTTGCTAATACTTCCCTGTTGTCATTTGAATCAGCCTTGGATTCAGACTCACTTTCAGGTTCAGCTGACACTGACCGTGGTGTGGATAGTTTTCTACCTGTAGATGCGCTGTAACATTCAAGTGCATTTCTGTGCGAGAGGTCCTCCTGCTCTTGAATAATATCTGCCACAAACATGTCAGGATTGACACAGCGATGAAAGTTACTGATATGTCTTCGGAGAGTTGGCAAATCTCGGAAGAAATACAGACATAGGACACACCGATACTTGGCGATGACAAGTTTTGATGTTCCTCCGAACTTCGCCATTGCTGCCACTTTCTTCTGATGGGTGATGCTGTTCATCGGTCGAGATGAGTGTTCCTTTGTCACATGAAAAGATAGACGTAACTTTGTTGAGAATGAAACTGGACAGTAATGGCAAGAGTAATGTCTTTGTTTTATTGTTACGGTGTTTTCCTTTGGTTTGGTTGAAGACTCAATGATTTGATCTTCTGTGTCTGTGTCTTGAGATGTTCCCTCATCTTCTTGCTTTAAAACAGAGTCAGTCAAGCTCGGACTCTGAGGTACTGCTGATGTGGCAACTATGGAGCTGGCATCAGTCTGAGCTGAGTCTCCAATGTTGCAAGTGAACTCTGTACTTGTTGACTGCACCGGTGTTGTTGAATCTGACACTGAAGATGTTACTGGGGTAACACTGCTTGCCGTTGCAGCTACAACTTTGGCTGGAGAAGTCGTTGAGACTGGAACAGATGTACTCACAGATGACTGGATGGCCATGGCCGTACCCGGCTGTGTGCCTATGTCAGAAGCTGGCTGTGCTAGCTGCACTGGCTCAGTGGCGACTTTTCCATCAAGACTCTGGTTGGCCATGATGGTAGGCCTTGGCAATATTGCTCTGTATTTAGGGTCATTCTGGTAGTATGGTTGCTGCATCAGAGCAAACGAGTTAGGTATACCTACTTTTTCAATTATTGGAATCCCTTCAGAGGTTCGTTCATCTTCGTCTCTAAGCTTTCCAGCCAACCTCATCGCCCTTCTCTTCTTTGATACTCTCTGCGGCAGTGGATTGATGTGGGGTTTATCACTTTTCCCTTCAGTAGAAACGTATTGGTAATTTTGTACAGGAAGTTCTGTTGGGGCGTCTGATGTTTGTGGAATGTTTTTCTTGTTACCTCCGAGTCTGCCTCTGGGTAAACCGACTGGTACGCTAGTGACAGTCTGCCATGAACCTGGTGTCGGCGGTGTGTAAAATCGCTGCACTGTGACATTGTGTCTGTCTTCAAGGTGTTTGTAGTAAGTGCCCTCATAGGCAAAGACTTTACAGCAATACGTACACTTCATGATATCCCTAAGGGGAATACTCTCATTCTTGTGTGCCATCTTTAAGTGTCCGCTCAGCGTACCTGAGTGGTTGTATGCTTTCCCACAGAGATGGCACTTGTAGGGTCGGAGGTCATAGTGCTTGTTCATGTGTTCTTTCAGATGGTATGACAGATGAAATGTCTTGCTGCATATCGTACACTTGAAACGTTTGTCATCGATGTGAGATGGATAGTGTCTGTTATAATTACGTATGCTTTTAAAGAGCCGGCCGCACTCCTCACATTCCAACTGTCCATCCGCGTGACGTATCGGATTTTTCCTCACCTTGGTTGTTTTGGGCAGTCCCTCTGGTCTGTTCGTCTCCACCTCCTCACCTTCCTCAACGTCTGAAACATCCTCTTCTGAATCACTGAAAGAATCTCCCGCCACCGGCTTTGGGGCGATTACCCTGTATCTTCTCTTCAACGTATGGTCAGATTCCTTCACATTTTTTTCCTCTGACACAACTTCTTTTTGGCTGCTGTCATCGACAGCCAAGTTTTCCACTTTGTCCTGACTCTTCATGACATCATCTTTCTCACCCTCATCGCTTTGTTTCTTTTCTTCCCCATCATTTTCCTGTCTCACATCTTCTTCCGGTTTCACATCTGCATCGTCATCCTTCTTCTCTTCTTTGATACTCACACCGATATACACTTCCTCTTCCATGGAATCTTTCTTCACATCTTCTGCTCCTTGGGTATCCGTCACTTGCTCCGTAGGTGGTGATGCAGGTTCCAGCTTGATCTCCCTTGGTTTTCCATCAATCACAACAGTATTTTGTGGTTCAGTGGCATTTTCTTCACCTTGGTCTGATGACTCCTCATCCTCAACTTGTTCATCGTCTTCTTCCGTTTTTGAATTTTCCACACTCTCATCCAGCCTGGCTCTTTTGCTGTTCTTGTGAGCTACTAGATCCTTCACTGTAACCCTACGAGGTAGCTTTTTCTTTTCTCGCACTGATTCATTGCCGGGTCTCACCTCAACGGGACTGGCAAATACACCTTGAGGTTTATCTTGGAAGAGTAGACTGACTTCTCTCACCTTCATCATAGACTTCATATCTACCACCACACGTTTCTCTTGGCTGCTTGCTGTTTCAATGGGCTTAGGTTTGATCTGCTGAAGAGCTGTGGAGGTTTGGCGGGTCCTAGCTGCTTGAATTCGGTGAGGTTGCAGTGGCTGGATTAGAATTCTTCCACCAATCGGTCGACTCAGCCTAGGAATGGCTACTTTGCCAGACACGGATGTTGCTGGCATTACGACTGGTATCTTCTCTTGAGAGTCAGTGCCTTCATTTTCATGAATCTTTGAGGAATGCCTCCTTGGTGATCTGCGAGGCAAGTTTGGTACACTATCACTTGTTCCTTGTTTCTTTGGTAAAGCTATGGCAGAGCTAACGTTTGGTGATTCTTTTGGTTTTATTGCACTGCCTTGTGAACTCATTTGTTGAACACCAAACTCCTTCGGTAGCACCAACTTGGCGGGTTGATTGGGTATCTGGTTTTGCTGCCATGACTGTATGACCTGGCCTGGCTGTCCGAAGGCTGGAATGACCATTTGTTGGGTGGGTGCACTGGACATTGCTGCCGTTGTTGTAGTGACAGTGTTAGGTGAGGGTCCAGCGGCTGAGACGAGAAGAGTCGGTGACTGCGCGTGTGTGACAGGTCTTGCAACACTTCCTGCAGGCAATGCTACTGCTGTAGTGCTGGCAGCTGGTATGGGTGTTGCAGTTCCCTTCGCTGGTAGGACATTTGTAACACTTGTTGCAGGCAATGTTTGTGACAGAAGTTGGAGATTTTACCGTGGTGGCTGATAGAACACGCGTTGCTGCAGTTCCTTTGGTTGTACTCGGTGATACATTTGCTATTGTTGTTGAAACCATGGTAACAGGAACCAGTGTGGTCATGCCAGATGCTGTCATACCACTGGGTAAGATGTTTGTCACATTTGAACTTGCTGGCACCACATTACTGGCGATAACAGAACCAGCCGGAACGTTAGTGCCAACGTTTGCCAGCACAAATATGGGCGACGTTGTGTTTCCCGATGAAGCCATGGCACTACTTGCCACTGGCATAATGTACTGAACTTGTGCTGGCTGAGAACCAGGAGCCGCCATCACTAGTGCAGGTGACAACTGAGGAAGAGCTCCTATTGGCTGTTGACCAGGTGTACTTTGAATACTACCAGCAGGGGTATTACTATTACTTTGCGCTGGCGCTATTTTTATTGGAGCTGTAGGGCCTTTGGGTGCTTTGCTTGGTGCAGTTGTGCTGGTCGGAGAAGGGTTTGAATTCACTGGTACAGGAGTAATTTCCCCCCTGCTTGGATCAGAGCCCTTCGGAAGTATAACCCTCCGGTACTGCATCTTTAGCTGTGAATTGGTCAGCCACTTACAACGAGACAAGTGTTTCATCAAAGAGCGAGTCAGAAACTCTTTCTTGCAATAGTTGCACCTGGTGGTTCCCATGTCGCGCATCGGTCTGGATCGGAAGTACAACTTGCCACATTTCTTCTCATGTCGTTTCATTGAACTCCGTGTGGAGAATATAGCTTTGCACTTCCAACATTGCAAATTAGGATTGGCTGGTTGCTGTTCTTTGATCCTTTTTGCTTTTTCTTCACGGCAACGGTGAGAGTGTATCTTGAGTCCTCCTATGCTCATGAAAGATCTCCCACAGTATCTACACATAGGACGGCCATCCTCTGAAAGAACACAAGATTAAATATTGTTATGACTGGTATGTATCTCAAAATGATAGAGGAAATTTCACAGAAATCACAAAGGGCCAGCAGCTGTAAATTTTGATGATTTTTTTACAATTTTTATTTTGTATATTAATCGCAAGTTTTATTTCTGCTCCCCAAAACATGTTGAAACACAAACTATTGAGCTTGTCTATGCTGTGTCTATATGCATAAAATGCACTGTTTGTGTGGACAAGTGAATTCTAGTCCAGATCAGAACTCACTTGTCAACAATAACGATTCAGTCTACACATGTACAGGCTGACTTGACAAACTGAATTCTGGGTATCTCAACATACTTCGGAAAGTAAGACAAACAATTGTTTTGTACATACAAACAAAAATAGTAATAAAAATGATCAAGTTACAGCTTCTGCCCTTTAAACAACCTGTTACTAATCCTGGACACAGGTCTTATCAAGAATACAATTAACAAAGAAATCAAACAGCTAAATCTAAAAGACTGGTGGTGAAACAGTTGATAATGTTTCTCTGAAAGTATCAATTCACGGTACGGTAACTTGAAACATGATTTCCTTAAACAGTCTTCCCTCACATCCAGGAAATAATTCACCGTTTATTTTCAATTTATATCCAAATAAGTATCACTTCAGTACTAGATTTAGAGCACTGTTATGGTTTCTAAAACTTACTGTATGTGTAACTCCAACCAAACTGAGAACTTCCACCTTCTAATGAGTCTTCTTCAGAATTCTTATCTTTGGCTTCACTGGCAAAATCAAAATAAGAAGGAAATAAAATTTAGAGATTACAATTCTAAGCTCTTTAAATCAGCAAATTTCTTTGTATGATTTGATTTTGTTCTTTGACAAGAAGTTTCTCTAATCAAAAGTTTATTTGCTATTAGTAGTATTACTGCTGTGTATGACCGTCATGTAAAACTTCATACTTTATTGTCACAGCAGTGAGTAGTTTATTCTCTAAGCATCTGAAATGCATGAAGAAGCGAAAGGTGTTAATTTTATAAATATTGTCAAGCCTGAATGTTCATCAAATATTTTGGAATCACAACGGTTTTCGAACAAATGTATAGTGTGAGCATTTAATCTTTACGGCCCTGATACGGCTTTTGCGGCCCGAGGTCGTACGGCGGAAGGGCCCGAGCGTGCGAGGGCCCGTACGCCGTACGACCAAGGGCCACAAAAGTCATATCAGGGCCGTAAAGGTTTTATCATATACCTTATGGAATGATAAATATGCAGTTTACACAATATTCAACATTGTTTAGGAGATAAAAATGTGAGCGATATCAAAAATTCATCGCCATTTGTGTCAGTTTTTCAGAAATACGATGGCCGCTTCCCTTCGCGGATTGACATACATAATGACGTCATTTGTTTACCTGCAGAATTCTAGAACGCGCAAAGCAACGTCCGTATTGTATGTGACCAACAGAGATCAAGGCTGAAATCGAGGTGTAAGAAGGACAAAAGCGTAATGTCAGTTTCTGGTAATTTATACTGAACAGGCACACACTTAGGATACACAGGATTTCACAAGAATTTAGTATTAAAAGCCGATGTCACCTGCGCGGCTCCACTGTCGCCACGTGCAACTACGATCTGAGCGAGCAGACGTTTTCCTAATCTCGCGCTGGCTTTGTGTACGAATGGAACGTTTGCGGATAGCAACGCGCATAGTAACCAGAATCGAGATAGTTCAGAAATGCACGCGATTGCCCATATTTGGGCACCGGGCCGGGGCGTGATACGTAAAAAAAATGCACGGATCTGAGGGCGCTTTCTCCCATAGTTTTACACAGGCACGTGAATGTAGGTATATGATAATAGTATATGATGCCCTCAAGATGATAGAGGCACTTTGTACATCTGCAGAACAGCGCCCCCACATGGCAGCAAATTGTTGTGTATTGATGCATGGAGTATTACCTCATTTCAAATATCAGTAACAAAAACATCACTAACTCATTTCATTTAAAATTTACTTTGTAAGTACAATGTGAAACAATTCATGAGCAATTATTCTTTTTCTACAAGAATAAACTTTTTTTAGAAGTCTTCAAAGACAGTAAGGTTATCTGATAATAAAACTTGTAACCAGCATTTTGGCATAAATAGGTAACATTTGCACTAAAATGAAACACAGGTGGAATGTGTTCAGCAAACCATACATTAGAATCCTACTATTGTCCAAAATATAAATGAAAAATTCATTCAATACACAGAAGTTTAATGAGACTTAATTTGCTGTAAGATTTAAAATAGTGTGTTTGAAGACAGAAATTCTTAGATTGACAAATTACAGATTACATGAACTATGAACATTAACACAGGCAGTTACATTAATATGGGCTATGAATATTTTGTATAATTTTTAACATTGAAATTAAACCTTTTATTTTGCTTTTGTAAACATTAAAAAAGTAACAATATTCTCATATTATGGGCTGTAAATGTCACCAATCACTTTAACATGAAATGAAAAGAAATTTTGTTCGAAACTTTTGTTGAAGCTTCTTGGTATTTGAAGACAAAGATTTACACCACTTTGGCACAGCTGTTGCAATTTGTTTCTTCACGCTCGTTATTCTCAGTTCAACATGAGAGGGACCAATGAGAGACAGGACAGGAGGCACCAAGTGGTGAAATGAATGAGAATTTCACTCCCACATGGTGATTGCACTTGATGTTAATCTACGGAAATTTATGGACGTATCGTGGCAAAGTTCAATGCTGACTGTCGTCACACAGTTTGACAGGATTAATTTTCAAAGTATTGTGAGGTAACAGGTGTGAATCAGGTCTGTACATGAACATTATATAACTGTAGGTGTGGTGTAATAATTAATTTTGTGTATTCTGATTTGAACAAAGGTTAAAATATGTGACTTTTGTCATGATTATTGCACATTGCTGGCTTCACAATAAAGGTGAAAGCACCCAGCCCTACCATTTTCACAAATCACCAACACATCTATGATGGTTGCTATGGTGAATCAAACCAAGGATGAAAACAGGTTGAGATACCAGATGACAGATGAACATAACAACAAAGACAGGATTGAGCTCCAGCCAGCAAAACTGACCAGAATGGAAAATATAGAAACCTGACCTGTTGTACAGACAGTGCGTTCACATCCTAATCAATGTACAACAACTTATCAAAATATGACCCTTCGTTATCATCTGATCAACATCGACAGTGATGATTAATTGGAGAATTTGATGTTACAGGGGCCATCAACATTAAATGGGATTGGATGGGAAAGACTTATAGTTGTGTGGGCGTGCATCATGCTTGTCATGTCTGGAGCATTTGACTTTTTACCCACGATGCAACCTGATATGTCCTCCTACTTGACCCCCTAAGTTTCCAATAACTTCTACATCACACAGTCAGTAATGTCAAAGTATTCTATACAAGTCGCTCTCTGATGATATTGTCCGGTCAAGATTTCTTTACAAGCCATTACCGGTAATACAGTCAGTTTGAATGAAAAGAACCAAAAGCATATCAGAAGATATTCAAACACTCTTCATAGAAAATCAAGTTCTTTCACTTCTCACAACCAAACTTCTCTGGCCTGACTTGAACAACTTTCACAAGCACCACTTCCAGGTACTTGTCCAGATGGCCCTTTCTGCCTTGTGATCGTTACACAACCTGGATAATTTACCAACTGAACTGACTCCAAGTCTCCTGACTGTGAACTATTTCAAGTTGATTTGTCACGTGTTGATATTCTACACAAAAGCCACTAACAAATAAAAAATATCTGCAGAAGTTTCTGGTTTTAAATGTTAACGGCTCTTTCACAATGTCTATATTTGTTTTCATGGAGAAGAAAAATGGAAACAGTTTGTCACATTCAGTGCCGTGTTGCACTTCCTTCAAGATTTCAAATTGTCAGAATAAGATTATTATGCAACTTATCTCTTGTTACTGTGAAATATTCTCAGGATCATTGATATGTGAGGACAGATCACACTGCCAATTTGTCATACAACGAAGTCATGCGGTGAGGTCATAAAGAGTTATACGGCAACTGAGATTTGACCTTTGACTTCCAACTTCCTGCATTTGGGGTCATCTGTGCCACTGACAATGGCTGGGCACACCACCAAATGTGGAAAGGCCACAGAAGGTTACTTTCACAACCTGTGTTGATTTATGTAACTTTACTTTGAAAGGAAGTACCGGGTATATGCTTCAAGCTGTTGAGGTAAAGGATCTTGTAAAAAATTGCCATCTCTCATTGATGAAACAGAAATACGAGAACTTTTGTTCCGAAGAGCAAGTACGGAAAATTAAAATGATAGCATATAATACTCTTACCTCGATTCTTCAGTTTCAAGACTATCGCCTGTTTCTATGGTAATCTTGTGTTCGTCTTCCTCATTGGCCGCATCTAATGACTCATCATATTTGCCGTTTCCTTCAAAGTTCTCGTCACTCCCTTCATCTTCAGCAATGACCTGTGATGCAAACAACCACGCAAAAGGTTTTGGAATGACATGATTTACGGCCAGTATGGGATGTGGTTCTGTGCTGGCCACCATGTAGGGGATTTCAGACAAGGTAACACAAGTCAATGTGATAAAAGTGAAATGTGGAACTGGAACATATAAACACTATTCTTGTATTTTTTATCATTTTATCCAGTTTGGTTAGGGGGGATGGCTCATTTGCTGTTGTATGAAATTTTCCTGAAAAAACAAACTTTAAAATAATCTCCAAGCAGCAGCTATCCAGGTGTACATGTAAGATAATAATTATGTGTGTTGTTTCACAGTTGAAAACATATCAGAAGACGGTCTTCTCAAAAGTAAGCTGTCGATGACCTTCATTTGTCTGACAGTCACACACCGGTATAACTCAAAAATCACAGATATCTAGATCTTTGCCTTTACTTTAATTCATGTTGTTGTTTTTCCAATTCAAGATAAGCTTTTGGAACAGGCATGGACTGAATCTTATAAAACTTGGTTTCAGTTCTTAATGCGTATTACAAGACTTATGAAAACTAAATTTGAAACTTTTGGTACCTGACAATGACATCCTGGTGTACCGGTATATCCGTATTATTGAATGACACTTTCCCAAACTCACATAAGAAATGATATTTGATATGTTTTGCAATGTGTTCCTGAAATCTGTTTTCCACATGTCTTCTACCATATGATTTGTCGCTGTCTAATGACTTATATCTATTTTTCATAGCTTTAGAAACTGTACTTTGCCATGTTTCAGTTACGATTAAAAAAAGCAAATTCCTATCTAAAACATTAATAGCAAGCAGATGTCCACTATTGGTGACATCATCAATGAAGGAAACCTTGGCGTAGTGGGTTAAACTCCTTTTTTGTCCTTTGATAATTCATGCAAGTAAACTGCTCCTTGGGTGGGGAAATCTAAGAAGTCAGGGAAACCTACAGGTGGATCCTTTATCAAGAAGTAATCAAATAAAAATAATGACAGATATTTTCACATGCTGTGAAAGTTCATACCATTATGATATCATAAAGGTCATTGGCTGATATAGATTTTCTTTTGCAAAATCATCTTTGTGTTTATTTGCTATTTTGAGTCACTCTCATTATTGGCTTAATTATCAAGGAATTTTGCATTCATTAATTTCAGTTTAATGGCTCTCGGGTTGCAGACCTAACCAAAGACAGAGCTGAAAGCTACAACTAAACTTCTGATTCTTCCAAGACTATCGGCTGAATTCTCATCAATCATTCAAGAAAGAAACATCTATCACCATACTGGACGTTGTGGAATTCACTTGAAAAGCACATGGAAGTCAGACACCATTCCAGCTGATATGAGTGTGACATAAATTCTCTGATTAACTAATTACTGATATTGACGGTACCGGGTAGATCATTCAAAGATTTGTTATTTGTCTTTGTGACATTCCCATAAAGTGGGAAGATTTAGTAAAACAAATTAAATTTCTTTTAGGTATTCTTTCAATCCAAAACAGCTCAGTGAATTTATAAATTGAAGAAAGTTGATACAAACAAAGACTAACTTTTAAGCCTCTAAGCACCAAAGTCAATTTTGGTCACCTTTGTAAAATATACCCTAGTCAAAGTTTTTCAAGTTTTTGCCAAAATTTTGATAAAAAAAGGCAGCTAATGAAATATGATGTTCATTTGGTCCAAATTTATCAAAAAAATGTCACAAAAGTTCATAAAAATTGGCAAAATGTTGCATTTAAATTTTGGTGGGAAAAATTACAGCATTCAAAGGGTTAAGCCACTTCCAGTTTATGTTTCCACTCCAAGGTCTTCCTTTGATTTCGTCTTTTCTGACATCTCTGTCAGTTGTTTACGCTGTCTTTACAGTCATTTAAATTGACACTCTTTTCATGATAATTGTTTCGATTTCTATTTCCCTAGATCGGTCTGCACTGTCCATGATACCATTTTTATTGAGCGTCTCTTTATCCACCTGGACAAGGTGTTACGAAACAAAGCAGAGTATCTTATCACAGGAAGTCACCTTCAGGAAGCGACTGGAACTGAAACTACAATAATTCTAAAGAGGCTGATTGTAATAAATGTTTATGAATGAAAAGGATATCCTTGATTTTCTCTAATCAAGTTCTTAATTGTGAAAAATTTTGTCTGAACACTTCTTGGACTTTCTGATAATTTAATGCGTGTGTCCAAACACTCAAACTGAACCGTCACTGAATCAAATCTGAATATAAATAAAGACCAGCAGACATTGTGAATAGGAATAAACATCCAGTATGGTGAACTTTGAACTTTGAACTCACCCAGTTTCCATCCTCTTCATCATCATAGTCGTCATCATCTTCATCAAGAAACTCATCACTGTCTGACAATGGTTCTTCTTTGATTTTCACTTCATGGTCGTTTCCATGTTCATTGTCAAAGTCTTCAAAGAGTTCACTGTGGATCTCTGTGGTTGCAGTAAAAAACAGGAAAATGTCAGACAAAAGTATCTCAGAACTGATACCTGTTTTCAAAACAATATTTGATAGTTGGCTTGCAGAACAGGATGAAAATAATTTGAAGCTTTACATGATTTTCAAAGATTTTGCATAGTACTAATTTGATGATAATTTGGTTTCTATTTTTGACGTGAGCAACGATTGAACAAATAAAATGGGTGAAAAGTTTACTCAATGGACAATGATAAGTAGGTGATATGACATCTTCTTGAACAGCTTGGCACATTAACATCTTTAAGTGTAATCAATCAGAGTTGATGAAAAGAACAAGACACAATGAGACATGATTTAGCATCGGATGTGTTCAGACATATCATGGCGTTGGAAGTAAGTTGTCATTAAATATTGACTTGGCTGCCTGGTAAACGTCCCAGACATCAACATCTAAACTGAGTGATAATTGCAGGGTCATCTTTCATGTATTGCTTAAAACTACAATGGCTTTTACTTTTGATACATTTTCTGGTACTTGCCACCGTTTTGTAAAATGCAGTTTCTTGTTCTGCACTGTAAGCTGATATTCCCAGCATGCAACTTGTTAACATGGCCTGTTTGGGAATAAGAGCCAATTTGTGATTGTTGCTCTAGTCTGAACGAGAATACATTTTCTGACAATAAATAGTATATTGAACACAAGTCATACATTATGCACTGTGTTTGTATGGTTTATTTCTCGTTTTAAAAGAGATTTTCAGGAAAAGATGAAGAAAATGCAATTGTTTTCGCAAACAAAAAAAGAAAATATTATCAAGCTTTGGCAATTTGATTTACTAAATCAACGATTTTTAGTCTGGAGTCTAAGTAGTTGATCTACCACTCTACAACACTGCACCAAATCCTAAAATCCCTGGCAAGATTGTAGGCTGCAAGATTTTGAAATCACTTTGAGACAACTTGTAAAAAAATTATCCATGCCAAATTTTTTTTAGTTTTGTAATAATAAGCTTAGCAGTCACACTCAATCAACATTTATGCCAAAACCTTTTCAAAAAGGATTTCAACCCCCATGAAATTTGACTCTGTCTTTGGTTTAATTATGGTTCAATTGACTACCTTGAGAAGTGCACATCTCTCATACATGTACCTTATATCATGTGTATGAGGACTTTCTAGAACCTTCACTGACGTCAATGGCTAGGAGATAAGATTACATATAGATGTGATGGAATGTTTGTCAGTGAATAACCAAAACTTTCTCCGGCTTCACGAATGTAGAGAGCAATTTTCACCAGGTTTTGTGACGCCATCAGCTACTCACTCTGAGAACGGTGCGTTTTTTTTCTTGCAGACCAATGTTTTGAGGCTTCTTTTGTAGCCATCATTGCATGCACGGTCAAAAGTGACTTTATGCAAGATAACTTTTTTTGAAAATTCTCATTCACATTATTTGTTGTAAATTTGTCGTTTCTTGTGACAGAAATCTGAAAGGCCTGTTATTGTGTGGTCAGATATATCAAAGTCTGGGGTCAAAGTTTGACAGAACACGGATGAGATCCGTAAGAGCAAATGGCTATACAGTAATACAAATCTGTACATACATGTAAACGGCGTATCGAAGATTTAAAAAAAAATGCAAGTATGTTTTCACCATAGCTTTTCTTTAGCTTGCATTTTAATTGATTGGTTCTGAAAGCTCAATGCATTAAATGTTATGCAACATCCTTCCAAACGTGGCTTATCAGTAGAAATTTAATGCATCATTTTTTTTAACGAGCGAAAATAAACAGATGCAGCTCCATACCTGGGGCCGTAATTTTTAGGGATTTACCTTGGTATGCAGCCAGCACACAAAAACAATAACCGTACGGAATGACAGAGAGCTCTGTTTACACCATGTGGATATACAAGACATCCAATTTAAAGTCACTGTTTTATCACAATACTCTTTTCCAGTCAATTAATTCAGAAATTTGAGTCAGCAAACCACTTTTGTTTACGCCTTGGGGAAACTTGCCGGTGAGGCGAGGCAGAAACTACTCTAGTAGAGGTGAAACAGCGTTAAACATATTGATGGGCATTCAGAAACAGACATCTTCCATTTCTGATGGACACTGTTTAAAGAGACTATCATATCGCCTGATGGTTGACCGTATGCTGAGATGATAAACATTCTCAGTGAAATTCTCTTTTGCCAGTAGAACTGATTAATTTCTGATAAGAACGTGCACTCACATCCCCTCTTTACTAATAGTGTGATCAAAATCTGCAAGGACTCCACGCTGATCTGTTTAAACCTGTGAGCAGTGCAGTCCGCTGATAAACCTGGAATTTCTGTTTAAGATCAAAAAGAAATAGGTGGGTTTTGAGATAGTTTTTATATCAACATGCCACTTTGGTTTGGAGAAGATGTACCTTGCTTGCGATGCGGACCATGTTTTCAAGCGAGTAGATCACAGGAGTGGAGCTGTTACAATTTGAGGCCAACGCTAGGTTAGACTGTAGCTGACATCTGCACCCTAAAAAACATTTCTTGTAAACATTTCCCTACTTAATACATTGAGTCAAAATTTGATGTTCTCCACTTGGGGGCAAGCATTACCTCAGTAAGTAGGTCTTTGCATTTGAACACAGTAGACTATATGTATCAATCAAAAGTTCCTTGAACTTCTCTCAGGTGAATAAATGTTTCCTCAAGAAAATTGAGAATTAACTGCTCAAGTAGGTGTGTAAAATTAATGACTTTTCTACACAGGAGTCAAAAACCTCCACAATGGCCTGCACTTGACCACACTAATGTAAACACACTGAAATGCATCATAAATTATCCAAGATTTGGCAATAATTGATATCTGCATAACAGAATCACTGGCAATTAGAACCAGCATTCCATCTACAGCTTGGAGAGCAAATCAGTTGAAAAGATGTCTATTAAGAGGGGCATACCTTGAGGCACACCAGCTATTTGTTAATTAGCAAAACTAGCACCTTAATTAAAAACTGATCCTGGCATGTGGTCTGCTGGTAAACCCACCTCCACATGGGTTGTGAGTTCAAACTTCATGAGAGCTGATTGACTGCCCTTATCACCATAGCCTTGAAAATTTCCACCACCCAAAGAGACAGCCACCTTGAGGAAACACCGACACACACACACGGCATGGCACGACACGTCAGCGTCAGCACGGATCTTTCACGGAACTCCTTCACGACTGAGCTTTACTCATCCCATTCATTTGTGTTATGGCAGACTTCCTGGGATATGCACACACAGGTCTACTGGTATTTCCAGGTCTGCATGTATTACATCAACTTTCATTTTGATTTCCTAAATCTCAGCTATTTTTCTTGTTTACTCATAAAGTTTCATCCCGCAATTGCAAATCCATTATTTATTTGAAATACCTTCAAAAAAACTTTGACTGCTGTAATTTCATGCAGTTCAGGGGATTTTTCCAAGTTTTTGGTTGTTTTGAATGAAGTCTGAGGTCAAATATATGAATTAGTAAGTTTGAAAAGTGTACATAAAAATTTTAATGGAGTTAACCTAACTTTTCTGGCAGTGCATACAGTAGGTGAAAGCATTTGTCCCATACTGCATTTCCATATGAAATTATGGTATAAAAACTGTAAATTCATTTATTTATCCTTTATTTATCCTGTACTTAAACTTATATAAATGTAAACTACACAATTTCATTTTATTTACAGCACCGGATAATATATAAATACATGGTATCTCATTATCCTGAAAATTTTCATCGATCTTCATCAATCAAAATTTGTTTTGAAACAATTTCTAGTCCAATATATTTTGCTGAAATTTGCAGTTTTAATCCCGCCATAATTTTATCATGCCACTAAATCAATTAATCTCCTTAAAGTACATATAATACTGGATAAGCTGCACTAATTGAAGAGACATAATCAGTACTTCCTCCTGTACGACTCTCGTTAAACGACATGTACCAGAAACCTTCAGAGAGACGTTGTGTCATTAACCCCAGTTAATGTAAGGAGGGCTGAACAAAACCAAGTCTCCTGATAAAAGCACAGCAGAAACATTTGTAAAAATAACTGCCAATCAGATTTCTGCGAAAACATGTGATTTGTTGAAAGTAAACCCGTCATGCCCAATTCTGTTCAGAAAAACAAAAAAGATTGTCGAGACATAACAATCCAGATTTCTGTAACAGGCAGTTGTTTTGTAGATGTTTCCCACCAGGTAGCGATATGAAGTACAGTGACGACAGCACTTTTACTTTCAAATGTGGATTTGCACAAAGTGTTATTCAATGTCAGCATCCGAGTGAAAACTCACTGCAAGGAAGGAAAAAATAGAGTCATGGCTAAATTTGGAAATGTCATGTTTGCGTTTGGCGTCTTGGTTCCAGGTACCATGTTATTCCTGTTAGTGGAAGAGGTATTTCAATGAAATTACCAGGTCCGGGGAGGGCAGTGCCATGTTTGGCAAAATAAATCAGCGTCACTCAGAGCAACTCAGGAAAGTAGAGATGACCGAGACTTTTTATCTGGACACGTGGTGTGGATGTTTGTTGTATCCATCAACGGACAATGCATTGGTTTATACCATGTGAGCAACAATGATGACAGACAGGGTGGCCAGTCCTGTGCATGCACACAGAAACAAACCTGGGCTTGCATCCAACAAATCACCCAAGTCAAAATCACATGGAAATGATACCGTATAGCAGACTTTTCTTTGTAGCTGTGCCCAGGACAAGAAGGGAAAAAATAGAGAAGAAAAAAAAACAAAACAACACCCTGAACCCAGTTTGTTTTTTACTTGTAGTATGACTGATAAAGTATTCAATGATTTCATGCAATTCTGAAGGCCTATTTTTATGATTCACATCTTTTTATGTGATAATATACTTGATTGAAAAGTAGACATTTCTGATATTGGTACAGATTCATAATAAAATCTTTCATTTGTTTGAGAGACTGTTCCCAAAGAGATAAAAGTACTTAATTGTCAACAAATTTTGTGTTCTGATCGCAAATTCTGTGACGACTGACCCCCCTGCTTTGTTTTTACCTCAGAATTAAATGTAGCTGTTGAACCTAGTGACATCGTGTCCCAGATCTGCATTTGCACCGACGCTAAAAAAAAAGACTGGCGTTGTTTTACTCTCAAACTATGACGCAGATAGTGTATGTTAATACTGTCCATTATACGTATGCAATGACGTTGAGCAAAGATAATACAGACACCAAACCAGTCCATTAAGCCTAATCAAACCTGTGCATGGAAAGTGCAGGGGTGTATCTACTGACTTCCTGACATGAAGTGTATCTCGTATGTAAGCACTGTCATGTGGCTTCACTCAGGTACCCACCAAATCCTTTAATCTGCGCCTGCCAAATGGTCACTGCGCTTCCCCTACTTTTTCCTGTGAGAACAAAAACACCCCTGTATAATTAGTGGTCTATTACGGAGATAAAGTTCCAACAAATTAAACGTTGGAACACACACAGAAAACCCCAGTATCACCTCCAACACCGCTTGTAAAGATAAATGGGCAGTTTTGCTAGGTTTCTGCCACACTTGAAACAATATAATTTACTGTAGCATGTGGAGCTGTTAAGATTACGCTAAGCCTACTATTACTGACAAGGTACAACGGATATCGACTCATGTCCTGTTGCCGTTACGAAAGACAGGTCAAAAATCTTATAAATTTAAAACAACAGACATTCTGAGTTATGTATGTTTCACCATATGGATATCTTTAGCTTAATTCTGAGAAAAGACGCGATTTTTTTGGCATTTTACATTAATATTTGCTGGAACTTTGTGGTACCCCTGGCAAAAAATCTCCAATGAATGGTTTCACCTGGTGTGACAGACTTCCATTTCTATCAGCTGATTGAAAGCAGCGGTCCAAACAACACAGTACCAAGAGATTTTTGTTTCTAAATTATGTCGAGATTTATTTTCAAAAACTAGCGTAAAAAAATCAAGCTATTTTTGGAGAGTCATTAAAAGTATGGAATTTTTCAATGTCAGCTCTCTAGATAAACTAATGGTGTTTCTTCCTTACTGCTATAACAACAAACCAAAGTGAAAATTAATGACTGGGGATTTAGTGTAACTATTATTAAGATGTAGACACTGACTTAAAGTTCAGTGGCTTAAAAGTGAAGTTATAAGAGTAGCACAACTCATTTTCAGATTTTACAAGATGAATCACGAATGATATTACAAGATTTTAGTAGACAATGACCAGACCATTACTATGTGTATACCATTACATTGTCATTAATAAACTACAGACATTTTCAATACAGGATTTGGTGAAAATTTAGGTAAATAGTGTGTGGAATTATGTAGTTTGGCAATAATTACCTATTCAAAGGAGCAAATTACACAAACAACATTTCAGGAACTATGTGAACTGGAACAATCTGTCAACAAATACTAACATATTTCTTTACAGACAAAACCAGCTCATTAAAATAAAATGACCGAGAAACTTGTGTTTTTAAATCAGAACTGCCTCTCACCCCAGAATACAGAAAACCTTCATCTCACCCCAGAATACAGAAAACCTTCATCTGATATTAAGTGTTAGGTATCTCCATCAGGTCAATACAATTTCAAATCCGTACGTATCTTGCTAGATCCAGAATTGCATTATTTATGGCATATTTTTCTTTCATCCATTGAAAATCTGAGTTTTCAACTTGACAAGATAATTGCAAAATACTTTTCGCTTTTCTTATCAAGTCTATTAAAACACTGGCAGTTCATTTTGTAAATCCCTGCAAATGATTTTAAGATGTGCCTGTCAATTACAGGACACCTTGGTCATCAAAATAAAATCAGAACAATTTTTTTTGTTTCAAACTTTCTTCATCCCACTACTCACAGATGGCTATAATTTATATGTCTTTTGATTGCTACTCTGTTGAAAGTCACACATTTGTTTATTTCTTCAAATCTGGTTGTTAATTGTCGATCACTCGACCGGAAAATATATTTGTCAATGAGTAGAGAAACTGTATCAAACAAATAAATAAATAGATAAATAAATAAATACATAAAAATGTAAATAAATAAATAAACTTTCTGAGCTATATTTTACTTTAATCCATACTTGACTTAAGTGGTTGAGTTTGGAACTACTCACTGGCAGCGGGGTTGGCAAGGTTAAAAGTTACATATAGGAAAGGATCAGTCTGTACTTCCTTGAAGTAAGTACAATCCTTGTGGTTGAGGTAAAGATGTCTAGAGTTACATGTGTACTTAATCTGCTCCTCAATGAAACATGCATTCCTGCGCTGCAAACCCACTTACACCATGGCCATTCATAAAGTAAGATTGGTCTCGGATGAAAAACTTTGAAATCACAGTTGTTTCTGGTGGTTAATTACTCAAGTAGCTGTGCTAACAATCCATTGGTTACGGGTTTCTCCAATTGCTCTCTTAGTTTGTAAAACAAAACCACATTCCTGTGAATAATTTTTTAATGATTACCCTGAGTGTATAACCTTGATGATTTTACAAGCCTGTGCCATAAAAATTGATGATGAGAATTTCTACTGCATAATTTCGACACACTCCTTGGAACTGGAATCATGGCTTATCTCTTTTTAATAGTTACCAGATTACATGTTTATGTTTATTTGACTGTTGCTTTCTATTTATAACAACTTTGCTGAATCAAAACAAAAAGTCTTACACATTCTCAGCAGTATTCTTGTTGCTGTAATTTTTAATCTTAATAAAATAAACAACTAAAGTTTTTGGTGTTATTGTTCTATCTCCCCACTTCTACATTGGTGACTAAGGGGCTAGCTTCACCTCTGTAGGACATGAACTGCAAGTCCCTAGGCAGCTACAGAGACTATTCAATAGCTCCAACTATAACATTTATGTACCACATATCCAGCGACGTGACCTAAAACAGACACACATCAAGTTCTAGGCACTTGCAGTGGGGATTTGAAATTAAACATGCAAGTTGACTGTATGACCTTTGACCCATTTCCATTTTCTACAACCCAAAGTGAGTCACAATTGATCTTAATTGCATGTTTAAAACTCTCAGAGTTAAATTTTAACGGAAAGACAAAAATGGTTCTTATATATTTAATTTTCCTCCAAAGGGTTGTACAAATGACAGTAACAATAGAGTATGATGGAATATTTGACTGATGAGAAACAGTGCTGCTCAACATCCAAATTTAACAAGCTGACTAACGTACATGCACAGTCTAAATTTGTACTGAGATCAGTAGTGGTCAATATTGACGCCAAATCGCATTTGGTAACAGCAGCAATTTATCATTAATAGTTGGGTCACTTTTTTGCTGTTTAATTGATGCTTGAGCAAAAGTTGCAGTATTACTGAAATCTTGTTTGAGAGAACAAAGGGAGTGTCTTATATTTTGGTCCGAAGACAAAAATCTCACTGACATTTTTTATCTTGCTTGGGGCCAATCCTTCAAGTTCGAGTGTGCTGCCAGAGTTGAACTACCATGAGTTCTCATGGATACATGAAAATTTTGGGAATTGAATCTTCATTCCTCTCTGATCAAACAAGTTGCATGATGGGATATGCAGCCTGCCTAAGTGGCAAAAATCAGGTTTATGTAGGTATACCTTATGTGGCCATGATAAGGACACTTTACTATCGATCCTAAGGCTGCGTTGAGTCAACCAGTCCGCAACATATGATACCACAGAACCTGTCACAAACAGGTGAATGTCACACGGCCTGTCGACTGTAACTCAAACGAAAAACTTCAGCTGTGTCTTGTGATGACAACATGGCTGTCAGATCAACTTGCAAGGTATGCAGCAAATATATAATATGAACCACGTCAACAGATGCATTGCATACCTGAAATGCATAGCACACTAGCTGGCGGGCATAGTTTCTCAAGAACAGCCCACCTCCTATGTTTTTTTTATGAAAATTGATCACAGGTTGACGCGAGTCCACCAGGATCTGATTTCAGAGTTTAATGTTTGCAACGTGAGCACTTTTAGGTCTGCCCACACCGCCGTGTAATGTCTTTTCGAAAGGTCAAACCTGAATCAGACTAAAAGTCAAACTGTTTGTCATTTTAATGGAGAGGCAAACTCTACGGAGTGTCAATTAAATTCATCTGGTGAAAATCATAGAGACCAACTTAATGAATAATGAAGGATAAACATTATAGCCTGGATGGACCTGTTGCATATATCTATTTTTGTGATTTGATCTACGTCAATGCTTTGTGTGTATTTATATATGATATTCAGTGCACACACACACACACTGTATTGCACATTATTCCATTTTGAGATATCTCCTCTCCTTACAAGAATTTATGATGAATCAGAGATTGCGCTAGCAATGTGATGATGAATGAACAATAGAAAATTAAACTCTTCAAACTCACATGAGAGATGGGACCCCTCCAAGTGAAAGTTATTAGGATCGCTCTCAAAGTGGAGTCAGACAATAACTGTAATAAGTTTGGAAAATAACACTTGATTCTCCTTCCATTGTCTTTTGATTGACTTTGGTTGAGATCTTTCCTATAAAGTTTCAGCTTTTATACGAGCATTGTTAAATTTGAGTACTTTGGCGATATGATGAGTGAGGGGTGCAGGCAACCTTCGCTAGCATCTGATTGGCTGGCTTGAGTTAATGTCTTTCGCACATTGACAGCAATAAAAGTCGCCTTGTCCAGTTTTGGCAGGATAGGTCACTTCGGTGTGAAATCAAAGCCCTGTTTATTATTTTTACTGGAGTTTTCCCATACAGAGTGGCACCGTTTGCAAAGTTAATCATGACAGTTACCTCAAACACACAACCTGACTATCCTCCACGCCATGGACGGCTTGGCTCCAAAGCTCCTGTTTCTACCAAGGGTTTCAACTTTCATCCAAACCATAAATTTTGGCATTAAATTTCTGAGACTTTCACATCTCCATTATACTTCATCATAAGTTTTGACAGGTTTTCACATATGTTCAAGCTTTACTACTTGCAGAAATTTTTTTTGAAATTTACATAAATGATATTTTATTGGCCTATCTTTGGCCCATGAATATCTGACGATACAAAGTTGGAATGATGAAACCTTTGCCCTTTCTTTTGGTCTAAAATGGGATAATTTATAGAGAATATCCACAAGATTTACGGAAATTTTACTCCCCACACACAATTTATGTGCAGGCGGGAATGTTTCCCTTTCGGTGTAATATAACTTTCACATCTGTAACTCATAAAGCAGCTGTCAGCTTACTTTTAGGCAGGGTTTTGCCAACTTCCCCCTGCTGGGGTCACTACAGTGTATATTAAGGTGGTTTTATTGTCTTAACCAACGAAGCAATGGCGGTTTGGCAGAGCGTTCGCAGCAGAGTATCAAAATTGTTTCTAAACAAACAATGTTGTTTCAGTTGTACTTTTCTTCAGGATGGGACACACCTTGTCTTGTTATTGGTTCTTGGTCATGTCCTCTGTGTATCTGTCTTACAAGTCAATCACCTTGGAAACCCGAGCAGAGCTATCCCGGCTGAGCTTGCTGAGTTCACTGGGTTGAAAATAATCCACATCATGTAGCATGAGTAGTGGCTTTGCAAACTAGCTTGACTTCACACGGAATGTTTGTTGTTTGTAGTCAGTAGAAAGAAGATTTGAAGTTACAACAAAGGACAGTTACAAAATATGAGTATATTATACATTTAAAGTACCTTTAATATGTATATAATTCCCTAAATATTACCTTTTTTCATTCTTGTCTCTTTATGTTAGCTTTGTCATGCCTAGGCAGTACCTTGTGCACAACAATTTTTATCGTCACGTAACATTTCCACGCCTTTCTTTCTCACGCATAAAAAGATAATCGTCCTATTAATTTCAAACAGAGACAGAAGATGTTCACACATGAAATTATCTTTATAGTTGTTACCATGGCAACAGATGTCAGATTGATATAGTTACCATGAAATCAAGTATGAATGGGTGAACTGAGGTCAAGGGTCAGCTCTTAGAATGGCCTTCGTTTATACGCTGTGAGCAAGAGAAGCATAGCCTGTCTAATTTGCATAAATTTCTGCAATATCAATTTTCGATAGCTGGCATTCTGAAGTATTATTTCATTTTATGAGCACCTGCGACACAGAACGCGATACATCATACGTACAGTACTCCAACCCTTGTTGCAAGGTTTCATTGAATCTGTCTGCCCCGGTTGAGAAATTTGAAAAGCCACTTAAAACATTATATTCCCAAGGAACACAACTTCATATTACAGAGATTAACCGCCGATTAAATTATTCCACTACTCCGGGATAAATGCAACCAGATGCGATCTACTTCTGAGGTGCAGCCTGTTTGGAGATATCTCAACTAGTGATTCTAAAATGGGCTGAGTGCCACACACCATGCACTAGTGCTGTATCACAGAGAACTGCTGTTACTTAGAAACCAGGACAAGACTTCTCCAATCTTAATGGGAATGCATAAACCGCAGAAGGCACCTGTCTGTTCTGTGTGTCAAGATATACCATTGAGAACTTGACAATTCCGGATTGGCAGGGGAAGCTTGTGAACAAAGAGTGAGAAATCACATTCAAATCAACTCTGATGATTTAACGCTTTGAAATTTTCGGAGGCAAACTGAAAAAAGGGGCAAAAAGCAAAATTTGTGCCTTCCATTGAAATCTTGCATTGGCAATAATCTTCAAACATTTTTTGCTGACGTTATCACCTTACTTGTCTATATCATTGAGCTGCGATGTAATACCCTTTCCATTCAAATTAAAATCTGTCAAACTTTCCACATTGACAAGCAGGACCAATAGAGTTACACATTGAAACATTAACAGATGTAGATATTGTTTGAGAAGAAAGGCAATATTAATTTTTAAAAGTTTGTTTTCAATTGATGACTGCAACTTCCAAATAAAGCTTGAGGGCAATATGTGTCCATAATTCATCATTTGTATAATTCTTTATTCACCTTATTCAAGGACACGTTTTCAAAACTTTTACTCTTTATCAACTGTATCTATTTCATGACCAGAACTTTTCAACAAACATATAATTAAGGATTAAGATTACAAGTATATTATTATACCAATGTAGAAATTTAGCTGAATGAAACCATGCTTTTTGTCTCAATAAAATGCTAACGATAGTTTAATTGGCATGGTAGAATTTCATCCATCATGGAGATTGGTTCAAAAAGACCATGGGCCTCAGGGGGATGCTGACCAATAGCAGTGAAGGGGGGGTACCTATACCAGGGGTGCCGATATGTTCTACTTGGAGCCGCTATGTCTAGACACAATAACTCAACAGATTAAACAGCTGTATTAAACGTGATAAACCACCACTTGTACACAATTCAATTATGGACTTTCTCTTTCTTCTGCTCTTCCATCATTCATCTTTACTTTTTAAGATGCCGAAGGAACTTGCTGTTCCATGAATTGACATTCACCCCTGTCATGAGATTTGATCGGTGATTGTGATATGGTTCCTGCACATGTAATGATTTGTTTTCTACAGAAGAATTTCATGTCAGTCGGGCTTGGGATAATACTGTGAATTAAAAGCATTGGATAAACTTGCCTTGCACACCACAGCACTTTTGAAAATCAAAATTTGTTCCTCAGCTTAAATAAAACATCAAAGGAGCTATTTATTTTCCATTTCTTATAAACTTACGGAAATAATCTTGAAGAAACAAAGTAGGTAATTTCAATGTGGATACAACGACAAGGAATTTTCCGGAATTGAAAACCTGGATATTCCCTTTGCAAGAATAATCAGATGGCATGGCACTGCTTCCTCTTTTTCACAACTCATGCCGTGTAAGTCAGAAATCTTAACTTCATCATGGCTCAACAAACCGGACCAATAGTCTACCAAAATAAACTCACTTGAGCTCAACGTTACTGATTCAAGATATGAAACTGAAAGGAATGCTGCACAGTGAAATTGCATTTTGATCACAAGCAAATTTTAAGTGATAATTTTTGATTATGTATAAATTATTACACATGCTGGCAAAACCACAGAACCCCCAAAAATTATGACAATAATTTTGAAATCCCTCACGAATATTCTTTATCTGCCTGAAGAGATTTCTGTTAAAAGTTGCAGCTCAAGGTATGGACAATTTCACCAGAGAAGGACTGCCAAGTACTGTGGTACTTCTAGACCAATATCAATCCAGACTCAGATATCATAATGTGACATGTTACAGCACATCAAATGTCCACATTAGAGCAGAAATGTACTTGTCACCATCACTGAAAAATATTTTTTTCTAGAAGTCATGTGACATATTGTGTGTCATCATCGCATGATTTATGGTTTCATATCTATACTTTACAACCATTCTGATACATCAAAATTTCATATGAACATTTAAAGTCATGAAAACTTTGTAATGTTAAACAGTCATGAAGTAATGGACGTCTTTTCTTATTTTCCCTGACATTTGAAAACCCAAGACAACACAGAGAATCTCCTGTCATGATATATCAATCCAGTCACACATTAATATCAGATGATAAATATAATACACACAAGACTTTATACAGATGTAATATGCATCAAGCATTCAATGCAATTTGTAATATTGGTTCCATAATGCAGTGATTGACATAATTTTGTTTCTAAAGAAACATAAAAATATCAATTACTTAGAGGAAATCAGACAGAACCATTGGACCAGCGTGTGTGAACACAACTAACCTGTGCAAATAGTTGTCTGATGTACACATATTTTGATGTCATGTGCTCAGACTGATGGGAATCTATGGATCCTTTCTTCCCTGCCTAAATATACAGTTCTAGACTATCTACTTAAAACTATCCGTCTGTTCCACAGCTTGTTAGATGATTCGTGGTGGAGGGATGGGGTGAGGTGGGAGGGAGGTGACGGGGTGCATTGTCCATTTGGAACCACTGTCCCTCCACCAAACTTTGAAAAGTTTAATGGATGGTCAGTACATGAACACATATCCACTGTTGTCATATGATGATACTCAAACCAAACATGATACTCTATTAATGATAAAGTATATCAAAATCATCCATGCATGACATCTTAGATTGGGATAGATCTCAATTCCAGGGCACACTTTTTCACAAGTGCTCCATCCTAAGTTTTTTATCTACTCCTCTGTATGCCAAAACTCCACTCCATAGACAAAGAGACAAGGGGAGTGAGAAAACATCTTTTTGCTTCTTTGATTACCAAATTTTTGTCACGACATCTTGTTACTGATGTAGTGAGTGTTATTTTCGGAAGAGCAAGAGATGTAACGGAATACAGAGTTGCTATGGTAGCAGGTATCAGAAACAACTGTGCTGATTTCAATGGAAACTTTATTTTGAATGAGAAATAAGCACACAAGAATTTTGCATTTTGTGGTTACGGTAAATTTTTCATGACCAATAAAAAATACTCATTTAAAAAAAAAGTCTACGGAAATACCACCAGAGCCTTAAACCCTTCTCACTGTCATATATTTGTACAACCTAACTGTTTTCATTGAACTGGTTGGATTTACCGCAGGCTATGGGAATGTTGGGTTCAGGATTTAGAACAGCTATGTGTTGTTCTTTTTCTGGGATTTGCACACAATTTTTTGAGGAGTTCCCTAAATCAAAGCTGTTGCAGAAATTCAACATAACTTCTTTTCATCATGGCAAAAGTTGATGCCAGAATAAATTAAAGCTTATATTTGAGGTGTTGACATACAAAAAAATGCTAGGCAGTTTTGACGTATTTGCCATTTCCTCTGTTATGACAAAATAAATGGATGGGTTCACCTTTAACACTATGATACTTTCTACACGGTGTTTACAATTTTGGATAAACAACAGAGTCCACTTGACAAGAACCCAAACAACGCTTTTCCAGCGTGGATGGGCTGATTGAGTCAGTGTTTACATTACGATTGAATACACTTTAACAAATCACCTAAAAAGTGGGGCACGTATTAGTGTAATGATAATATAGCCAATAGGTGGGCAAATTGCTCAACTGCAGCCCGGCAAAAAAATACTATCCCAGCAGCCTAACCTGAGTGAGTGACTAACAATTGTTAATGCAGGCCCCTAGTTCAAAAGAAGTACTTTGCCGGGACATGTAACATCCGGAGAACAACAAAAGAGGAAGACATTCTTTTGGAATTTTCATTCACGTGGACTTGTGTGCCGTGCAGCCGTTCCTTTTTACCTGGCTTTTATTCCGGTAGCTTTGAGCCAACTTGTAAACAGGTATTTTTTTTTTCAAATGCTGAGCATCAGCTGGATAGCACAGCACACTGATTCTTAATGCTGGTGTGAGCCACTTTGTGACGCAGGCATTCAGGACTATTAAACATTCACTGAAGAATGAAATAAGTCTAATAAACTCACAAAGTCACAACATCAGTTGCACGTGCTGTCTGTCGATATTTAAAAAAGGTTTGCACCCCCTCTCCCTGTTTTTGTACATGCATAAGTCCAACTTCATGGCTGGGAACAACAAAAGTTGAAAGCAAATGAAGGGGCTAAAGTAATCACGTGCAGGAGCTGATCTAGGTTAGTCTGTACTGTGTGACTGTTTGGTCATATAAGCGCAAAAAGCCATTATAAATTACAAGCAGGTCATACTATGATATTGATATCACCAACGTCGTGCAATAATTAGCTACAACTAGAAAAGAGTCACACGACATCACAGAGTACCCTGTCAACAAAACAACTTAAAGCAATGAAGATGAAAAGGTTCTCAGATTCAGCTGACCTAATAAGTTTCTTGTGAAATTTGCGAAATGTCAAAAACATTCAGATGATGTTAAGTTACATTCTAGCACTTGACCATCAGCTAAGGGGACAACAGTACTGCCCGACCGAAATCTGGTTCAGAAATTTTACTTGACCTGGTATGCTGCAATGATGACGTGACCAAAATTCTGACATTCATGACATTTTTGATTGACCAGTGGTGAAACGTAAATGATGTAGCACTGCCATTATTAACCAATCACTGCTCAAAGCCAAACTGTCAAAAGTCTTTGTAACATTATTTCAGAAGACAGAACACATGGCACCCTATGCCCAATTCAATGCCTTTTTACCCGTTGAGCGCCAAAGTCAATTTTTGTTACCTTTACAAAATGTACCCTAGTCAACCTTTTTCAGATTTTTGCCAAACTTTTGATAAGAAACTGTAGCCAATGAAATTTTATGCCCATTTGGTCCAAAATTACCAAAAATATTACAGAAAAATTCATAAAAATTGGTAAAATGCAGCACTCAAATTTTGGTTGCAAAAAATTACAGCATTGAAAGGGTTAAATTTGAGTCTCATGAAAATTTCACTTTCGATGCAATAGGGAATTTTCACTTTAGAAAATGTACCTGTATCTGATTATTGTTTCCAACAGTGGAACAGTTGGCCTCATGTATACGACTTCCAGGATTGGACGATAGGGGAAACACCTAAATCAGCTCATAAAGAATAGCTGGGTTTTTTTTAAATTAACTTTTGTGGATATATATGGAAGATATAATAGTTTATTATAAAATTGCGTTGTGTTTTGAAATACAATTTAAGAGAACATTTTGATTGTAAATCTCGAGGAAACATGATCAAATCGGGCATATTACTCGATGAACTCATATTTCAGACTAATCCACCCTCACTGATGCCAGTGAGCTGACCTGTCTCCACTGAACAATTGGAGTATACCACAATCTTGACAAGTAGGGTGAAAAGTTTGGCACATCGGGAGAAAAGTTGATCCATGAGATGCCAGGGGGAAAGTTAAGGGACAATCCCGGAGCGTGTTCATAACCAGAACAGATGGTATTCCAATATACGGACTTGGAAATCAGCATAATGAATATGTAGTGAATTAATGTCAATATTCCATATAAGGGTTTGCATTGTGTAATTTTATCAGGAAACGTCTATTCTTTCAGAGAACACCACTGACAACTTGACTTCCTGACGTCATCATTTGCTCTATCCCGCTGCAATAAAGGTGAAAGTGGATCCACTTGAGAAGGATATCCGGGAAAAAAGAAAAAAATCCAAGGAAACCTTGGCAGGAACTTAGGTAAAATGACAAAGCTGGAAATATGGGGGGGGGGGGGGTTGTTTGTCTTGCAAAAATGTCAGAGAGAGTCTGATTAATGGAAGACGGGAAGAACCCGGACCTGTTGTGATCATGGAAGTGAGATGCTTTGGTCACTTTTTGAACTGGAAAAAAACAGAGTTGGATAGGAGACTGAAAGTGCAGGTGATTGAAATGGAGTGAATTTCCATCATTCAGTAAATTTCAGACTTCTTTCAATTTCCAAATAGAAAAGGGATACAGCATGATTAGCAATAGTGTACATATACCGGTATGGTCAAACGTGAATTAAAGAAATGAGTTGTCAAAACTTCAAGTATGGGGACAAAATCAGAAAAAAAAGAGAATTAATTGCTGAAATCATAGTGACTTTTTTTCTATGATCACTGTACAGGGGAACAGGGAATGGAAATTCATGTTTGATGATTTTGTTGTTTCCTGGCATTTTCAGACTGCATTGCAGTATTATACAGTACACTATTTTCTGGCTTTGGAGCAGCTACCAAAATTTAATCAATTATCTTCACAAAATACAATTCGGAGTATTGAAAATTCATTGATTCTTGTTTCTTTTAGCGCCATGAAGAGAATACTTCTGTTTTGAAATACATATCCTACTTTTCCATATTATATAGACAACACAGAACACTCACAGACATCTACTGAGTTCTTTCTGCCCCTGCACCCTCCTTCTCCCTCCCTCTCTTTGGGCTACACTTACACCAGCTACTGATTTGTGTATAATGTTCATGTACATTGAAACAACCTGAACATCAACAAACATCTTAATAAACTAAAGGTGTGGAAATTTTTCACACCAACTGTTACCTTTCAACCTCCTACTGGTACCACAGTAACTCCACAATTGTGGAATGACCATACTGGTACATACTAGGCATACAATAGAGGTTTTTCTTCACTATCCAAATTCTTGTTTCTACGACTGTATAATTTGATTTTCTACTTTTGAAGTTATTTTGTGTCATTTCTCAAGTATCAGAATTTGATTTAACCCAATAGACAATTGACAAATTTTCATTTATCAGGATTGCCTGGCCGATCTAGGGAGCGGTAACTGGCTGATACTGGGGAGAAAGTGGCTTGAAAAAAAAATAGTTTCATAACTTTTTGAATCATTCAATCAGGGAAACCCCTCTCTCTTTCCCTAAGTGAGACAGTCAAGGAGACCTGCACTGATATTTGCTGAGGGAAGGCATTTTTTTCTATGTTCTCCAACATTATTTACTCCATCGGAATGGAAAAATGTTCAAGTTATTCCAATATGAACCAATGAAAAACAGACTTAAAAAGTATTTTGTTTATCAGAAACTTTGTCAGGGATATTTACAAAAACTTCTTCGCAGTAAAAATATTACCAGAACCACTGTGCATGCTTTTGTGATTTACCTCCAGACAAACGTTTCTATTTCCCGCGCAACGTATTGAAATTCCCTTTGTTCGCAGTGCAAAGTTTATCTAAAAACTCATTACGTATGCAGCACCGTTGCCAAACCTGGTGGCTAATTTCATATTCAAAATGGCAGCCAATCAGTAGCAATCTGCCGCGAACCTAAACATTTCGCGTTTAGCGATCGTTCAGCAAATCGAAGGCCATCAGGCGATACGACGCACGATCTCGACATGCCGAGAAATACATAGATACCGATCGTCCATGTGTGGGTGAAAAACTTACGCTTGATCGGCCGTGGCGCAGCTTGTTTTCGGCGAGACATGGCTTCTCGGGCTTCCAGTACCAGCTTCAGCGTCCAATGAACCCGCAATGATTTTATTCCTCCGCCTGCAAACCAGGTGTCAGCACAGCAAAATAAGTCCGCGTGTTCGTTCAATTTTCAAAGCATTTTCGTGTAAGAAACAACCGGTAACAGACTCAATTTGTCTTAGATTACATATTTATAAGGTCGAAGGGCTAAGGATTGTTGCCTGGTGATAAAGTGATGCAAATTCAAGAGGGATCGCATGAATACAAACAAAGGACGTACGCACACCTGGCGTGTATTTGCATAAAAATAGACATCATTCAATCATTGTAGCGATGAGCAAAGCGCGACAGCTCTGACCTTGTACAAAAAATATCGAATTGGAACCTTGCTGGAAAAACATGGTTGGCAATGTCACAGCAACAAGGTAAATAGCTTCCAGATGGTGCGAAGTCAGTCCACCTATCATGGCAGTGTCACAATAAAAGTAGGTTTTCTTGTAAATTAGGAAGTCCCATCAATGACGTAGATATGTTGGCCATCATACGCATGCGCGAGGTTCTCTCAATCAACTCATTGAATCGGAACATGGCGGAGGGCCCCAGGTGTACACGAAGAAAACAAGCTAACCCAAGACGTAAAAAAGGTAGGAATATTTTTTCAACAAGTCACAATGGTCTACCATCATGACTTTGACCAAACTGTCAACTTTCGTCGCGTTGTGAGTTGTTTTTGTCGTTATTTTCACGACATCAAGATGTGCGCGCTATACATTGTTCGCTGTTGATTTTCAATGATATACCTGAGTGCAGTGTAACGTAGTGTGTATCCAGCCCTATTATATGAATGGATCTTTGTGTCTGTTGCGACTATTTGCTCCCCGAGTAGCATTGACATCATTGGATGTAATCAAAGCGATGGGATAAATACACCTAGTTATGAACCAAGTGTACGTCCGAAAAGTTTCGAATTTCTTTGCGCGATCAGTGATTTTTTTTCGACCAACTGTTCCGAAAGTGTGATGGCCCAACAATGATACAGACCAGCGAACAATGACAGAGAAAGTCGACTGCATAATTAATATACTGCAGGTGTTAACAAAGGGAAAACGTGGCCATGTAATCCGACAAGCTGTTTCTGATGTTTTATTTTACATTCCGCGTATGTAATATTTCCCTTCTCGAAATTTTAAGTGAGTAATATTTCTTGGTGTGAGACGCGGTGTGCGTGTATTGTACACCGACGGAAACTCTACCTCACTTTGTGCTGCCACTGAGAGCATCTTTCGCTCCGTTATACTCCGCGGATTAGACAAAGTGGAGGGACGTTCGCGATGATGTTGTCGCGCAAACCTGCGGGCAAGCTGGTCCCGTTTCAGTCGTGGAGCGGGTCACTCCTGGCTGTTTATGCTGGTTAAATGTAATTTTATTTTTGTAAGCGCATACCTGGCTTGATGAGATAGGCGACAGCGGGATGGACGTCCCGTGGATGTTTGTTTTCGTTTGGTACGATGCTTTAGGTGCATAGACGGTACCTTATCGTCTTTGTGGGATGTATCACACTTTAGCATAGACAGATGGTCCCTCATGCATGTGTGTTACGTGTAATCACCTTTTCTCTTCGACACTCAGTGTTGTATTACCGTTTGGGCGTATTTTTAGATTTCAACTCCCAAATAGGTAGAAAGGTGACAAAACCTAGGTCTAGGCGAACGTTTCTCCTAGTTTTTTTTGTGTGAAGTGTGATAAACCGTAGGTGATGTATCTATGAAAGGGAAAGGATATGGTAAACACGCTATTTTTGTTCTTTTCCACAAAGGAAGGTGTATGCTAATACAGTGTCCTGAATAGATAGTACTTACATACACTGCTGTAACTCAGAGTCCAGCTTTCCAGATTTACCCCCTTGCCATGTAAGATTTCCGTGCACTTTATTCCTCTTGCACACCTTCAGGAAAATATGCAACAAAATGGAACTTTTGTGCCCTTGAGGAAGTTTCTCTAATAAAATGAAAACTTGAGTGAAAAGTGAAAGTTTTGTTTGTTCTGGTCATGAAACAGGCCACTGTCGTTGGGAGCAGTGATAATTAAAGGAATGGCCCCAGTCTTCCAGATGCCAGAAGTATTGTTTAATAAGCCCAGCAGGTGTTATATGTAAATAATACATTTAGTAATTTAACACACTGGGATTTACTTAATTGCATCACCTGATAGACATTTTTGATGGCGTTGTTGCTTTTTTCCGTCGATATTTTGTCTCCAGCTCGTGCAAAATAACTTGCTGAGGTGGGATCGTATACCTGATGTTTTCAAGTCCATATATTTTGACTCAGTGTCTGCTGTATACAGCGTAAAGTTTTGCAGAAACTCAAACCATGTAGACTGCAATGAATTTTTATTTTTATCCTGGATCTTTTCACGGCCATTAAATTGGTGTTTTCAGAGCAGCTTGGTCTGTAGCCACGTAACATTATACCTAGCGGAACAGTAAAAATAAAGTGCGTCAGTAGTATAATAGCCACTACCTGAATGTCATGTTTTCAGAGGCCGGTTATGGGGCCGTCCAATTATGCTCTTCTCTGAGTTGTGAATGAGTGATATTAACTAAGATCACTGCCTTCTAGGTGTTATGACTATTTTCCAACAATGTCGAAATACTCGGAGCAAATTTGGGAATTAGGGCCAACAGTTTCTATTGTACGCGTGTTTACCTTGGGCCTGGTTTATGTGCTAAATGATTACAAAGTCTATATTGGCAAGAACACATTATCTCTGATTAACTGGTTTTGATGTTGTCAAATGTAAACTACAGATATCTGAGTAGGCCGCCTGAGAAAAACCTTCCAAGCAATGGCCCTCGAAAGACATTTTGTTTTAACGTTTGAGAATGTGTTGTGTAAATTATGAAACAAAAACTTTTAAAAAAGGAGAGGACAATCTGCAGTAAAATTCCTTTGACGTGAAAAAAGTTGTTATTTTTCCACTTCAACAAGAAAGAAATCACTGGGAAAGCATTGCCCCATGTTGTTAGTTTTATTAAGAGTTTCTTTTTGTTTGAAAATCTCCAGCCAGGCTCCTTGTTTTAATATTGGTTAATACCTTGTACCTATGGACAGCTGATTGGTGGCATTCCTGCTGCATAATTCAGATGCTATCATGACAGATATGTGGGGAATTTTTTCCCTTCAGCCTTGATTCAAGCGGCTTTGCAAGGAAAACAGCCATAGTGTGGATGACGTGTTGGAAAACTGACACCGGCAACAGATAGAAGCAGTTTGATTAATTTTTCTTTTTAAATTTCACAAATTTTGTCCTATTTCCACCTTTTCAACCCGTCTCAAATACTTTCATCCTTAGTCACTCTCAATTAAAAAATGACTAAATTGCAGAATTGAGTGTGGCACATTAGGTAAGGCTCAGTACCTCCGTCGACGGGGTTCCACACATTTAAAAGAAAATCCAAGCTAAACAGCACCTTCAATCTGATCAGCGTAAACAAAGTTTGAAATAACACTCCTGTCAGAGGAATGGCAGTGCGGCTTACTGGTGTGGTATGCTGACAGGATCAGGTTAGTTTTTCATAACAGCTGGCGGCAACCTGACCATTGATTCATTTCATATTTACATATTAAAGCCACGGGACAAGAACAATCAGAAGGTGAACCATCAGAACTCTCACTTCCGGGCAATTTGATGTAATTTTGGTGGTATTTTGAAAGCATGAATAATTAGATTCATATTCGGTGAGAGCATCCAGCAACCATGAGAGGAGTGTCTGTCTGCCCATGGTCGCCACCGCTGTATTTTGACCCCGTGAGTCATAAAGAAAGTGAAGTCGTGAAAACTTTTAATAGAAGTGATATACGAAACTTGAAGATTTAACGATCTCACAAAAGGGCACGTGGAGGAGTAAACAAGACGGAAATAAGATCAAAAGTGGAAAATAAGACTGGGAAACAAAAATATCAGGAGAAAGTGTTAAATCTCAGGATATACATCCAGAAAAGTCTTGAACAAATAAAAAATATAGTCATATTTGCAGAGATAACCAATTGTTAAATTTTACATCAGTGGAATTGGTTCACAACCAATTTTTACCTCTTAATTCTCAAAAAGTGTGTTCAAAATGTTTGATCAAATGTTAGATATTTTCTATTTGGAGATCATGTGTGTATGTGTTTGATAAAGTATGGACAATGTCAAGGTGGAAGTTGTTTCCTTCTATTGTGTTTAACACTGATGAAAGTCATTGCCTTCTTATAAAATACAGTCTTATTTGGCCAAAACATTTCATGGTCTGCTTTTGCACTCGGTTCTCTTTTTTTAAGATCATCTTTCTCCTCATCATGTAATCATTATACGCTATGTATAATTGGAGAACAAGAAAATTTGTACATGGAGAAAATATGTTAATGCTTTTCCACCATCTTTGGTAACGTTTATTTGATTGAGTGATTGTTTTATGTTGAGAATTCACAATCACTTTAAGGATGTTTCTGAATTAATTACATTTACAAATTATTAAATAACAGTTCCCTACAGATGTTTTTGTGGGTTTTTTCCTCTGTATTTTCTTTCCTTTATCCTTTTGTTCTGTTTTGTTGTGATTTGATACTCTAGTATACTTTTATGACTTTCACGAGGGTGGCATTAGATTTAAGCAAAAGGGAACATGAGATGTGGTGATCCTTTGATCCAGGCCACCTGACCAAAGGAGCGGTATATGTCGGTTCCCAGCACAGATTGACTCATCCCTTTGAAAGAGACCAGGTCACAAAAGGTAGCTCGCCTACGTGCTCAGAGAGACGCTACATATGGAAACATCATCAACGGCAGTGGGTAGATGAGTTTGTAATTTGATACAATGTATCAATTCATTACATTAAGTTACCTTCCCTGATTGAGTACGAACACTGAGTGTGTATTACAGTTAATAATAGATGCGTTGATCGTGAATAATTATGAACCAGAAAACCCCAAATGTTAGGGAGAGAACTTTACAGTTTATTTTCAGACTTGAAGCTAAAGTGTACTTCTTCCAGACATAGTGGCCCAGCAAATGGTGAAAGTTTTTGCAGTTTCCCCGACCGGCCTCTTCCAACCTTATGACTTACACATTGAAGCCACTCCAAATGTTTCTTCATTGTGTACAGTCTACCACTAACTTGAAGGATCAGTCAAAAATGTATCTCACACTGCAGGCTTATATATTATCGGTGTTCACTCTCCAATTTGTGTTTTTCCGTCATGAAAATTTAAAAAAGTTTGTGATTCATTGTATACTGAAAAAAATCACTGACATTGAAAATTTTTATTGCAATGCGATTATGATTTTTTAATCACAAATTCCAATGAAATGTGTTAATATGACTTGTAGGTAATTCATTCTTTTTTTGTAACATGGTAATAAGAATGAGAGACACCCTTGTTACAGTGTTGATGGAGATCACATGTACCCTTAATTTTTGAGTTATTTTTGTGTGAAACCTTTAAAACCGCTATTTTTGAGACAGAGTAGTGTGGGAAACAAAACATGCCAAACAAACCTCTTCATCTCTTTAATGAAGTTCATATCTACAATGATATGTTTATCATACGTTTCATATTACGGTAATAGCAATGGGTTCCGAGTAGTCATTGGGAAAATTAAAGTTCAGCGTGCTGCCGGTTTGTCTGGACTTGAAGACTCCCACCGTCAGCCAGCGTGACTTCCATCGCTCCACCTTGTGTCAGTACGGTAAATTTCATACCGTGTGCAGCATTGATGCTCGCAGACAAAATAACTGACGTCGGTGAGGAGACTTAATATTGGCCGCAATTCTGTGAAGTAGGTATTTGCATGGACGTCACATGTGTTCCTATTAATAATGATGTTACCATTATAGCTGTGTTGTAGCACCTGCACCTGCTTGTTCTATCTTAGCATTGATTATCCGGACCACCTAGGTTTCTTGAACTGGAAGAGCAAAAAATGGCCCCGAGTTGATGGGCATTTCTGCATCTGCTCCCAGTAAAGTACTCTGAGCAAACACGAGGCATCGTAATTGAGTTGGCTTTTTTTACCTGTCGGCGCAGACCACAAGTCTAGACCATTTGCTGTCGTGATGCTCATTGAATTGTCAATTGGCAACAGGAAAAGTGCAATTTTTGTCTTCAATAACGTAATATCAGTAGCTGTGAATTTATGATTCGACACAAGTGGCTTGATGAGGAAAATTGAGAACTTGAGTTCATAAACAGTGGATAATTTCTACCACAAAGATTTCCTTGACAACAAGATAATTTCTGAAATTTGCATTTACTCAGGTTCATTCCGTGGAAGGGGAAAGCAATATCATTCAGTGCTGGTTGGGTGGCTTCTCACTATTCTGTGCAGAAATGAGAAAATCTAATTGACTGGAATTAAGGTGTATTTCCAGCAGGAGTTATCCTGTATAGGTGTGTGTTTGAATGCTGTTTGTGTGGAGCTTGATCAAGGTCCTTCCTTGTTACTGAATGACAATTTCAGAAATAAAAGAAGCGGCTGTGCCCAGAAAGTGCAAGGGCTTGTACCTGACCAATTCAGCGTATTCAAGCTCAGATTAAGGTAATTTTTGTTTTGATGAAGCAGCACAATAGCGTCAGTTTTGCAAGCCCAAACAAAGAATGACTTTGTTTTGTTGAAATTCTCTAAATACACTATAGAAGCTACCTATGGTGTCTGTTAATACTTGTTTAGAGATCTCATCCTTATTGTACCTGCAGTTCAGGTGTTATGTTATGCTAACATGTAAATCATTTAGCTGTGTGACCCATCATGTTGTCTTTTTACCTGTAAATCAGGTGGTATAGTTATGCAAGTATATGTAAATTACCATTAATTGGTATCTTAAAGCCACCATTTCATACAAAATATGACAGCTTGCATAGTTTATTTAATACAATAAAGCCTATTCAAGCATTTGTTGCATATTTTTTTGCATAAAGTGCCAGCCGAAAAGGTGACACTTTAGACACAGTGGCTGGAAATGTGTTCTTTTAATCCATGGAAAATGAACATGTTATCCCCGATACACCAGGATGGTCTCCTTGAATGTGGGAAATCCTGCTTTTGTCTTGAAACAAAGTCTTATTTAGATCAAAATTAACAGGACCTGAGCTAAATTGTCTACCAAGATAATTTAATGCAAAATAGTGTTGGCTGTGATGGGCAATTGTTAGTATAATTGGGTGGCAGGAAATTAGCTATTTATACACTACTAGCTGTCTCTTGACACCATCATGTTGTGCTTTGTCATCCCACCACCTTTGAAAGGCAAGAGAGAAAATTGGATGACTTTTATGTCCCAATGTAGTCCGCCCATGATCTTTAAACTTATTTTATTTGCAGAATATTGGAATCTCCAGATCTCAATGTTAGAATGCTTTTCCTTTTATATTCTCAGTTAGACTATAACCTCTAGGAGCATGTAGGTAGTTTATGAAAGCTGGCAGTCCAGCCATGGCATACCGGTACATTGATTATCATCGAGCAGCAAAGATTGACAGAAAGTCTGTGACTTACAGATAAACTTGGAGCCAGCTAAGAGAAATAATCTTTGTCACAATTTGACACACTCGTGTATACTGAAGAAACTTTACAGTCGTACTTGAAAACATCTCACTGAAGGTACAGGCTTGAGTTTACACCTAGCCCACACATTGTTTAGGTAACATTAAACACAGGCCTGCACTTTGCTCGCCAGCTTGGCTATACACAGACAGTTGTTTAGACCATTTTGGCAAATTTATTTACCTTTTGATGTTTGATGACCACAAGTTTGAAGGAACCAAACAGGTGATATGCGTTTGTGCTTGGTGGTGAGCTCTATAAACAGGCCGTGTGGAGAACGGTGGAGCCAGGCGTAAACTGATATGGGCAAACTGAATCCCCAAAGGCCCGGCGCTCTAAGACTATAAAAAATCCCTGTGTACTGGCTGAAGTTTGGTCAAACTCATCTGCCATGAAAAGTTCTCACGGAAGAAAATTGAAAACTCCTGTTGTGGATTTGGTTAAAAATCCATTCGGTGCAGAGGCCCGATAAAGATGACAACAACACAACAATAACTCAAACTTGGCCAGGAATCTCTGATTTGTTGAGAACTGTTCAGGATGTTATTGAAAGCTGTAATTGGAGGTTTTGGAGGGAGGGAGGAGAGAGGGGTCATTGTGACTTTTTCAGTGAAATGTTGGTAACAGTGTCAAGAGCTTTTGAAACGAATGGAAGGTTGACCTATGCTCTGGTAACTTTTTCTCCACTACAACACGTTCACATTCTTTGGGATCTTCCCAAGTACACATTTAGATTATCATCTGGCTTTGCTACTGGAGAAATGGAAGTTTTCCATTGTTATACCAATGTTTCCTGGTATATAAATGTCAGCTTAGCGAAAAAAGAAAACAACCTTGATTGTTTGAAAAACCAAGAGCTACAAGTACAACAGGGATATTGATACATCCGGCATGAAAAATCTGTTGCTCTGAGACAATAAATTTATGCCAAAGTTGAAACCTGTAGTTTGAAATGTGGTAGTGCTTGCCTAAAAGGATATGTGAATATTATGTTCTCTTTTTAATTTATTTGCATCAACTAACAGAGTTTGTAGATTTTCAAAATGCACTTTCTCATACCACTTGTTTTCTTTCACTGAGACACAAGCCAAACAACTCCGACTGGTTGTCATACTGTTTCCTCTTCATCTGCCGTTCTTGTTTTTCAAGCAGTTGAAGACATACCTGAAGAAAGTGATGCAGAAGTGGAGCCAGAAAACTTACAAGAGTGCAGAGACAGCGGCAACCACAGTGACGGCTACCATAGCAATGAAAATGAACTCAATCACGACGAGATGAGCAGCAATGAGGGGAGTTTCCATGGCGACGATGGTTACCAGAGCAACAAGGAGCTACGAGAGGAAGAAGCCAGAAGTAGGGGCATGAATATTCAAGAGTACCTAAGCAGAAGCGACACGGCAATAATTTATCCAGAGGCGCCAGATGAGGAAGTGGACAACGAAAATGACATTTCAGGTTTGTACCCCTGTGGTAAATATTTCTGACAACAAGTGTGTAGAGAGACAAGTGTATGTACTCTGTTTTTTCTCACAGGAAATGTACTAGATGTGGAAGGTAACTGAATCTGATTGCCACCTCCCGAGAAAGGTGAAAAACTACACCTAGGTTGAGCGGACATGACTCATTCCAGAGCATACCTAGGAGATCGCGGCGCCTAGGAAAAACAACTGCAATTAAAATATGACCAGGGATGCCTGCAGGGAAAGGCAGAAACACATAGGAAAGGTGGACTTTCCCACTGAAATCAGAGCTTTGAATCAGTGTCCGTTTACAGGCAAATTACCTGGTCAAGTGAGAAAGACAGATTGGGGCTGAAAAACTTCAAAGTGATTTCCCATCGCTGCAGGATACAATTAAATAAAAATAAAATTATCAGTTGGGCCCCTAGCTGCTTGAGGTCAAAAGTCTTCCATGTGTGTTGAGTTTGAGAACAAACCTTTACGTACTCTCTGTAGCAGGTTTTGAATTTATCAGTGCAGTGTTTGGGCACTGCAACAAAAGGTGAAAAAATCCAGTTTCTTGCAGAAATGCTAGAGACAACTATGATTGAAAAGACCTGCCAGATTGGACAAACAAAGCTCACAGAAAAAAGTATATGATATGATAAACTTTTGTATCCGCAAATAAATTTCCCCCTCACAAACTGGCATAAAATGTGAGATGACGCATGGCGCCTTCAAGAAGGAGTGCTTCCTTTCATGTCATGACATAGGCACCGCCTTTATTTTATCACACCCATCGCAACTTTATTTGCTCGTTTTCCCACAGAATGTAGACTCGTTCTCAGAGCCAGGTTTTCCGCTGAAACGTGCGGCATGACTAAATTGGGAATGAGATGGGTGCATTGGGCGGACACCAAGGTGACTTGGATGTAAACTCCATTGTCTTGCCAGCGTCGCTTTCCTATGAATTATACTATGATATATTGTACACATGTTAGCATTAAATGTTCAGAGATGACAGGGTGGCATGGTGTTAATGACACACTGGGGATGCCTAGACCGACTGGTGTTTAGATTGTTCTGGTACCTGTCCCAATGCCCTCCTATCGGTATTAATCATCGGTGAGCTACCCTTCCCCGAAATATAAACAGCGTGAACTTCTCCAAGGCTGGTCTTGCCTTCTGTGAGTTCACTGGCAAACAAGCTGGGGCCACCTGAAGTGTCATTCACTTTAATAAATTTCCGGCCGTCCTGTGCATGAAAGTGAATACCCCGTGCAGAACACGGCTGCGGCGGCTCACAGAGGAAGATCGGTTATGATGTCGGTGTAAAGTTAATGAGGCAGAGCTTAGTCATCTTAATATAAGTTGAAGGACCTGCTGCAGCCACCTTTTTTATGATGAGGTGTGGTGAAACTTGGAAACTTGAGCAGTAGTGTGTAGGGGCCTGTCGAGGTATTCCTCTGTTTGATATGCTCAGGACAAGAAGTCTTCTTGGACCAAATTTTTGACAATTATTCTTCTTATAGTTTTCACAGTCTAGGTCAAAAAAATACTTGCTGTTGGAAATACGGGAATAGTTAAAATGTAAAACCCTGAAACAAGTGGTTTCTTAAATTGTGTGTGCCTAAATTTTTTAAACCCTGGTAGACTTGTCAAAGTTGGCCATCCAGTGTTTCAAAGTTTGTAGTGTGTTGGTGTGTCTGCTGCCACCACAGTTAGGACTGCGAAAGTTTGGATGAGGGAGTGGTTTAGATATGGCAGTCGGTGACTGTATTCACATGGTGTATAAAATAGCAAAGTTTCTGTCAATTTGCAATACCATTATTGACAGCTTTTTTCAGTAAATTTCCATGTTCCGCCACCCTTTACACTGGAAAAGGTGACTTATAATAATCTTTGAGAAAATGAAGGGAAAAAATACACAGATTTAGATAATACGGTATATCTTACATGAATACTAGCATACAGAAGTGAAAACTGATATACTTGCTTGATCTTTCTGACTTACATTTACCTCAAACAGAAAAATGTGCAAATATTTTCTCTGTATTGGTGGTCATAGATGACTCTTGATGTCACCAAGCTGTAAATTTTCTTAGTTACAAAGTGAACATTGCAACATTGTGGTTTCTTTGTAGACTTCGATCATTTTCTTTCTTCGTATTGCGTCTTTCTAACTGTCTCAATGAGTCCTGTGTAAAGTTTTTCGTGTTTATGAACGATTATTTCTACCTTCTATTACAGGTGGCAATGACGATGGTGAAGACACCATTCTCAGTTGTCCGTATTGTGACAGAGTTTACAAGAGGGCAACATCGTTGAAGGAGCACATCAAATACCGCCATGAGAAGAATGCCAACAACTTTGCCTGCTCAGAATGCAACTACAGTTTTGCGTACAAATCTCAGCTTGAACGCCACATGGCCACTCACATGCCTGGCAGAGATCAAATCTGTGAGATCTGCAACAAGGCCTTTGTGAACATCTACCGGCTCCAGCGACACATGCTGACGCACTCCACCGGCAACCGCAAGTTCAAGTGCAGCGAGTGCCACAAGGCCTTCAAGTACAAGCACCACTTGAAGGAGCATCTGCGAATACACAGCGGCGAGAAGCCATACGAATGCCCCACATGCAAGAAGCGCTTCTCACACTCAGGTTCCTACAGTTCACATATAAGCAGTAAGAAGTGTACACCATTGAAATATGTTCCCCCACTACATTCAGAGAAGGCAGCTCCCGTCAAGGTAATGAACGACAAAATAAACCATACAATCCACAACCCACTGCATAGCTCAGAGTACATGCATCCATATGGCCCACCTTCATTTGAACACCTAGATAAACCGTCCATGGTTCCAAACCAATCCAGTATGATGATGCCCATCCATGTGAAAGTAGAAAACGGCGACGGCTTGTCCGCCGAGAAACTTCCCCTCTCCATGGCTTCCTCCCCTCCCAACGATGCAGTGAAGAAGGTACTCCAGATTGTTGGTGCTACAGTTTCCAAACAACAGCAAGAAGGACAGAATACCGACGTTGCCAAGCTCAAAAAGACAAAGCAGTCAAGTTCTGACCGTAACCCAGCAAGTCCAAACGCAGCTGTTAAACAGGTAGATATTGTGCTTCCAGAAATGGCGCGTGAACGCCTGTCTTCCAAGAGCCCGTCAGCCAATCAGAGTCCTGAAGTTGATGGGAAACGAAAGAATTACAGCATAGTGGATTATACACTAAGGAAGGTAAATGAAGCCAAAGCTGTTGAAGCTTTCGCAAGTGTTCATATCAAAAAGGATAAGAATGCGTGCAGATACTGCCAGGAATTGTTCTACAACCCAATAGAGTTGCACCAACATGAACGATATCTGTGTGAACAGAATGAAGACGTGAAGAAAGTCAAGAACCATGCCTCCCTCACCAAATTCATCAACTTCCAACGGGAAGTGGTTGCTATGCAAGAAAACAATCAACGCAATCGGGAGAGGGACGCTGAAAGTGATGATGAAGATGCTCCTCAGAATGATGAGAAGATGGACGAGTTTGAGGAAGGCCCGGAAATGGAAGTGTCCGATGCCAATGGTGAAGAGTCGGAGAATGGTGACGAGAGTTTCAAAGAAATGGAAGTAAACACAAGGGAAAGTGAGTCAAAGATCTCCGAGAACCATCAACATGCTCTGCGAGCTTTCTTTGCTATGTCTCAGAATCCCTCACAGGATGGCTTGGAGAAAATTTCTCATTTACTGAGCATGCCCAGAAAGGAGGTTGAGGAGTGGTTTGTTGCTATGCGTGCCAAGCAGGGTATTGAAAGTAATGGTGGCAATTATTCTCCAGCAGAGAGTCAAGTCAGTGACAAACACACAAACTTCAATAACCATAGTGATTGCGATGATGACAACAATTCCATTGATTTCAATGATGACGATGATGTCAACTCACCAAAGCCTGATTTTGAGACGCGACGGGGTTACGACGACCCCGACTGTGGACAGCCTCTCCGGATCACAACTACCAACTCAGTAAGATATGCACACCTTCCCCCTACAAGGACAGACCAGGACAGAGGTGGACTGCTGATGGTTGGAGTGCCACCAGAAGCCCATCAGAATGGACTTAATCTTTCCAAGAAAGCGCTTTGCAATGAGGAGGCAATACCATTGACAAAGAAACGGTCCTCCCCAGAACCAATATCCTATTCCCCAGCAAAACAGACAAAGACTGATCAGCCTTTAGATCTTTCTCTTCCAAAACAAGTCAAATATCCAACTTATGAACGGCGGCAACCATACTTTGACAATTCCAAATCTGTCTTCCACATTAAAGGTTACCGATCCCTTCCCAGCGCAACTCCCGACTTCTACATTGGTTCTTTCAAAGTCGACCCCAGGATGGGACAGCCGTATTTTGAAAACAACATCCGGGCACACTGCAACAGTCAACCAGACCCCTCTGCCACAGCCGCACTTCTAGCCCATGGACCCATTGATATCCCTCACATGTACGCACACCCGATTCACAACGGTTTCCCAGATGCCGCTATTCTAGCTGCAGCGGCGCACAACCCGACAAAGAAGCTGAAACTGATGGACAGCCTAGGTCTAATGAGCACTGGCAGTCCCGAGGTTGTTGGACGGCATTTCATGACGGAAGAAGAGCTACGGAAATCACTCGGTGTGGATGTGAATTTGTTAGACAAGCAAGGAACGCCTTATCAGCAAGGCTCACAACCCAGAGGTGAGGAACTGAAACTTCAAAATTTGTTTTGATGAAAGCAATCATAAACGACCACAGACTGCCTTCAGGTGTCAAAAATAATTATAGATCTTTAATACATGAACCATGAATTTATGAGATGAAAATATTGTCACAGCATCAAAAACAATGGCAACTTTAGGATTTGGCAGAATATGGTGGAAAGTACATTTCCCGTCCATGAGAAATCTTTTGAGAATGTTCTTGTTCCTGAATTGGTAGTTTCAATGCAGGTTTCAATTGCTTAATCGTTTCTGTCACTCTGTTTTATTTTGCCAGAGGAATCCATTAGCGAAGGTAGCCTGGATGAGTCAATTGGGGAAATGACCTTATCAAGGACAAGGCGACGAAAAGATCGGTCACCACGTACTGTCAATGGAATGTATGCGTGCAGCCAGTGTCCAAAGACATTCCAAAAGCACAGTTCACTTCTCAGACATGTCTACGAACACTCAGGTAGGCTGGCTGATCTTCAATACTTGACCCCCTTCATCACAATCACTAAAGCACTGCTCAACAAAAAACACAATGAGTGAAAAGAGGAAAAAAATGAAATAATATTTGTGAGATTTGAAACACATGCCATACAATTTGTAGCTGTACTAGTCAGTAGGCTGTGTTCTGTCTTTTACGTGTAACTAATATTTCAGTGACACATTGTGCATAATCTGTATGTAAGTGTTTGTAACATTGCTTCTAGAGTGATTGACCTATTCTGGAGACAGTATCCCCCTCCTTTGAGACATGCACAGACTATCCAGAGCAGTGATGTCAAAGGTGCTGTGAAAAATAGAGAGGGAATCAGACTAGTGACATAGATAGGTGGAAAGGTGGATAAATTGTTTATGTTGTTTCGTATGAAGAAAAATCCCAAATGAAATGTTCAGCAGAATCTGAGTCCAAATCTGGTTCCTCACTACATGTCTCTGGTAACCATGTGAGAGATATTAACCACTGAACTTTTCAAAGAGAACCATTAAACCAATCATAGTTAATAGATTTATTTGTGACTGTTATCTACTCAAGTCAATAAAAACAGTTATTGTTTAATTAACAATCGGAGACCATTTTAAGAGCTGAGCATGGAAAGCATACAAATATTCCAACTTAGAAGCTGTTATGTTGTAAAAACCTTTGTGTGTTACAGTGTCATTTTGTGTTTAAAAGATACATTTTTAATGTTTGGTAATGGTATTAACACAAGATGTGCAAATAATTTATTAAAGTACTTTTTATGCGGGCTTTTAAAGTACCTCAACTTATGCAATTTTTAAAATTTCTTGGTGGAATAGCAGATTTTCATAGATAGCGATGATTTATTGCATCCATTGAATGTGATCTCCATGGCAATGGAGGTATCCGTTCCCACAGGTGTGAACCATTCAGCTGTGAATAGCATGCATTACAACCAGGTGTAAATTGTGAATAGCTCGCATCACAAGCAGGTGTAAACCGCAAATATTTTATGAGAGACACAGAGGCACACATTACAGCATTGCCATGGTGATTTCATATCAGCCAAGTAGATAGTAGACGGTTCTCAAAGTTAAAACAAGAGTCGGCTAATAAAAGTGTAAAGTTCATTTTATGGAGTGTTTTACAGCTTTTGTAATGTTTCTTAATGACCACAAAATTGCTAAATTTCAAACTCACAGTGTTTGACTTATCACTGTTGTTACACTGTCAAATTAGGTGAAATTAAGAAGGCCCAAACAGAGAGAGAATTCACATACCACAAAGTCCATGAACCAAGGGATCAATAAAAAACAGGTGAAGAACAGACAAGTCTGTAAATTATAATCAGGAAGCTAAAGGTTCATGGCTGTCTGTTAGCGTGTATCCATCCCAATCTTTTCATCATTCCAGGTTTTTGTTTTATAGCTGCATATGGCATATTTTCAATGAAATCTCTCTCCACATCAAATTAATTGTTGTCAATTAATATCATTTATCAGGACAGAGTTCACTTTCATATAAAATAGAATAAATCCCTCTACCACACTCATAATTGTCAATATTTTCTAGCAAGTCTTTTCAAATTGTTTTGCAAAACTAGAGTGGCGTGACCCATTGAATAGAAATAGCATGTCGACTCCACATCATGTTAGTGACTAAAAACAACTATGATAAATTGATGTTGTGCAGCGTTGATAACAATATGTCACTATTTTTACACCTCCTTTTCACAAAGCAGTGCAGTACATTGCTGAGAGAACAATGTTACTCTGACAAAAAGCAAAATGAATTTGTAAAATTGAGGAAAGCCAGGGTAATAAAATTCAGTCCAAAGCATTAATATCTCACGTTAATGTGGAAATAATTTACAAGAGCTAGTTCAAGCTCAGTGTCAAATCCATTCTGATCATGTATATGTGATACAATTTGAACACTGATTACTGATTTCTCTGACACATTCCAAATAGTTTTTGTGAGTTCTTCCAGGCTGTGTATGTTTATTTGTCCCAGTTATCATTTAATAAAAAAGCCACAAGGTAAATCAACAGAATTTTATAAAAAAGCATTGCTACTGTGACTGTACCATAAATGTGATCCTGTGCTGTTGAAGAAATTCTTGCATTTTGATCACATACACCCCAAGGATTTTTATCACTGGCCTGTTAAAGCACAGTGTCAGACTGGAATAGCAAAATGTCACCTGGCACTCAATTTAAACTGAACGGTAGATATAATTAGATAATCTTGTACCAGTACGTGTTCTACCTGTGTCACATTGTGATTGGCCCATAAAACAAATTAATGTTTATTTCATCGAAGTTGTGACATGACTGAGAATCTTGCGGCTTGAAATCAACTTTCACTGGTGGCCAAGAGCATTGTGACTACACACACACAATATTACCTAAAAATTTTGGTGAAAAATGAAACCTATTCTAATTTTGCCAAATGCAAATTTTTAATGTATTTTGTTCCTACATTTGTTCTCATTTGCAAGCCATTATTTATCATGTCAACTCCACTAGCTAAAAGTGCTGATCCTGATCGTACTTTATTTCTAAATGAAGTATGGCACATGACATCGATTGGCTATTCTGACCTATATTTGGACAAATTTTGCCTTTTCATAAAGTGTGTATATTGGTACAGCTTGTGGTCTGATCCCCTGGCTTGTGATTTACACAGTTCTAATTATGACATTAATAAATTAAAACATTAAATCAATAACAAAGAAATAAATCAGTCAAATCTTTAGGCATAATTTCTAGGAGTCTTGTAAGAAATTTTTGTCAAATAGTTAATGGTGTCGTCCTTAGCAATCAGGCGGAAAATCCAGTATATAGTAGGAGACTGATATATCTATGAGATTGCATAGTTTTTCTGTGTATTTGACCAAAAATACATTTATTGTGGGGGAGGCTTATCTAACCAAGATTTTGAATTGAATCTGATATCCTTCGTTTTAAGTGTCATTTTCTTGTATCATTTTACCAAAACAATTTTCTATATTTCACTGAAATTTCTAGATATTTTGTATGAAGTTTTACTGGAAACGATCACAGGGGATTAAAATTAAATTTGTGTCGTGGTTTTAGGGAAAAATATCAGGAGGCTGGATAATCCTGACCGTTGCACCCTGGTTGACTTTGCATGGGACTTATCACGGGGATTATATTTTGTCATGTTACATCCATTGTTTGAGTCTTTCGTCCGGTAGTCTAATTCTCATGTCGTTTACCTGTTTCTCTTCTGTGGAAATTTCAAATGAAGTGTAGCAATTTTCCTTTTTGTTTCATCTCTGCCAGAAAATCAGAAAATGGTTCTCTATAAACTACCAAAAAGTGGGTCTGACCCAAACAGCAATGTCCAAGACTATTTATAGCCAAGTTTGTAACAAATCATTGTAAATATACTGGTATATTTGAGGTAGGCTGTGAAAATAGTGCATTTGGGTGAAAGTTGTCCTGTATGAGGGAATTATTCTAATCAAAAAATTAATCAACCTTTTCATAATTTTTTTATGAAGACTTTGTATGTATTTTATCCCAAATTGCATTATTTTGGAGTGCCCCTTCCCTGACCCAGATTTGAACTGAATCCAATATTCATACAGTATGTGACATTTTTAGCGTCATTTCAGTCATAGAGTTTTAAACTTTCAGTGAAATCCCTAGAGATTCTTCACTTTCTTGAAATGTGCAAGTCCAAAAGTGCCTGTCAATAATGGAAGGACAATAGCTGCACAAGAAAGAAAAGATTTTCTTATTTGTCCCTCTTAAAGTGTATTGAAATATAAAGATTATTCTAAATTCTATAATCATTGCTTTTGGATGATATTCAATGTTATTGTAGACAAGTTAATTCCAGTTCAAACTAAAATTCAGTTTTCAATTTTATGGACATTGGACAGTTCAGGTGTTCATCAATTTGTAGACCAGGCACTTTGAAATGATTTGAAGGCTAGAATAAGAAACTGCAGTAACTTTACACATAGTGCATGAAAATACTTGGGAAAAATCAAAGTTTGTTGCTAATGGAGTTGAGTGGCCTTGTAAAATCAGAAAAGAGCGGAGGGAAATGGGCTTTAAGTGAACAGACAATTACGATTTGTTTATCATCATGTGACCTCTATTCAAACAGAAAATCTCCATGACCTTGATTGATAAAACTTCACTTTCATGGTCTTCCGAATCTATTATCAATATGAGATAGAAGTGCTGTTGCAGCTCAGAAGAAAGATGAATTTTAAAGTTTCGAATGACCATCTAGGTCGATCTGAAAATTACTTGAAGCTCACCAGAAGATACACGATTGAAAAACACTGGAAAAAATTGTTTTGAGAGCTGCTAATTTTAGACCTTCAGGAAGCAAATGGTTTCGGTGAAGATACCATTAATCTTGTATCTTTGACCTCCGGCAATGACCTCTGACCTCGTCTATCAGCAGGTGAAAACCTTGTGGGGAATGATTATATCTCTGTAATTGCCTGGTAAAGATAGCACCATGCATACAGAGTCCATTATCTGGAACCCTCCAGATAAATTGATGAATATGCCTGCCCTTGTGTGGACTTTCTGAATATTGATGAATCTGAGCTGTTTGAGTTCGTGCAAAAACTAAAATATTCCCATCTCTGTTTTGGAAAAGAAAACATATGGATCATTTTTTCCTCATTTCTTTTCGCCTTTAGCAGTGAAATTTCAACCAAGGGAAGAAACAGGTGTACACACACACATATGACTGATCTAATATTAACATGTTTGACATTCTTGTGTCCAGAATGAAATCTGATGATCTTGCAGACTCCCTGGAGTCTCTCAGTGCTGTCAGGTTTTAGATTTAACAGCTGCCCTCAGTGTTAGGATATGGCATTTCTTTTATCTTTTTTATGCCAATGATGGTGGGGAAGAGCCGTTAGACTGAAAATGTCTTGCTCTAATGTGTCAGTGCATTTAATTAAATATTCTGGTACTTTTTTGCTATATGAAAAAGTGTATGAAGTTTTTATAATTTTAATTAGCTTAAACTTGTTTATTTATTATCTAACTTTCAAAACTTTTTTATTTGTTATCTATTCTTTCAGGAAAACGTCCACACCAATGCAAAGAATGTGGCAAGGCGTTTAAGCACAAGCACCATCTTATGGAGCACTCACGACTTCACAGTGGGGAGAAACCCTACCAGTGTGACAAATGCCTCAAGAAGTTTTCTCACTCAGGGTCCTACAGCCAGCACATGAACCATCGCTACAGCTACTGCAAACGGGAAGACACACTCAGGCAGCTGAAGAAAGAGCCACAGTCCGTGTCCTCCACTGCTGATGATAGAGAGTAAACATAATGAATGATGTGTGCACGTTCACTCATAGATTCTCAGTTTGGGATGAAATTTTTGTTTTCTGCCAACTACAAGGGAAGAAGGCACTTGTGTGATGCATGGGATGGTGACTCAATGGGGAAGATATCTGCACAAGATTTTCTATGGTAACAGTTACCATGACAACAACTTCCTAATGTAAATACACTTAAAAAAATGAGGTTCACCCTCTGGCATATTCACCTTCTAACGTTTTTATAGAGATTTTTTTAAAATTAGCAATAATACGGACTTCCAAATACAGTGAAGAAAAATTTTGTAGCGAAACAGAACTTTTCAATTCATAAAATCTAATGTAAAGATAGTGTAGAGAGTTTAATCTTATCGTGGGATGTTTTTTAAATCATGGAAAGTTGAAAATTAGGGATAGATTGTAGCCCTACAGACGTAAATGTTCAGAGATAACAATTCAAGTGTGGAAAAAATAAACTGAATTTTTAAACTTATGCAACTGACAAGATCTGTCTTCCAAAAAAGCACATCCAAATTTTTTTGTTGTGTTGTTTTTATGTTCAACCAAAATAATCAACTGCCATTCATGTTTGGATGTGACTGTGTATCAATGCGTGTCTAGAAATTTCCCAGTTTTGTGTTACTGGCCAGGCTATTGGTTCTGATAATCACATGAAGATGAAGACACTGCCGGCAAAGGCTAACACACTGCCAGGATCTCTTAATGCAATCTCTTTGAAGAATTTCACAAAACATTTTGAATATTTGACTATTAAGTATCTTGCCAAAGTATGCTTCAGCTTTTTACCTTATTGTAATCATAGGGCAGATTGGGCCCAGTGTATTTCAGGTGTGCCTTTCCTTTATCACTGCCAGTGTAGTTTTCAAGCTAGGAGACTACTCAAGCAGGCTGTTTCGTTTGAAGCAGTAGTAAGTTGTATGGTTGTATTTGTAACCATTTCTGCCAGTGTACTCACTCCAACTGAAAATTGCCTTCCAGTTTCAATAGAATCTACTTTTGTACCAAGAGCATTTAATATAGTCACCATGGTTACAGCAGGTCTGACAAAATATATCCTATAAATATGCGATATAACCAGCTCAGCAAGATTTAAAACTAGCTTCCAAAAAAGGCAGTTTTAGTTGCATATTTACGGCAACCTTAGTAAAATGAAGTATTTCAAAATTTTTCCTATTTAAAACTAGTGAATAAGACGTCTTTATTTCTTCCATAATACTTTTTCAGTTATGATTTTGCACATTGCACTGAGCCAGTGGTACCTTAAGTTTAGTTTGTGACATTGTCAGCAATCATGAGTCAAATTTATCGATTTTGTTTGAAGTAGAAGTGATTTTAGGGTTTGGGTTTTCAGTGACCGTCTTTGAGAGGAGAAATATTGGAAAAGTGTATTGACAATCAGATAGAACGCAGTCAAAACCAAGGAACAGTAGAAATACTTTTAAACCGTATCCTGCCAGACACTGTCACTTCCTGGTGTACCAAGTCAGTTTGTTACGTGCAGAGAAAACGAACAAAAGGGTGAACTCAGCAGTTAACGTTTAAACAAAATTTATTACGAAAATAAAACTAATTGCTAAGTTAGGGATAGGATACAAGCTTTAAAGTGTACAGACTACTTATCTCAGCTGGGACGGCAAAGCTCCAGTCTCAGAGTTGTAACAGTCAGTCGGATGAATGAACAGTCCTTTGGCTTGCAGGCTTGAATTTGCACAAAGTCCACAGTATAAATCCAGCGTTGGCAGTGAAGGTCTTGAAAAGTCTTGAGAATGACTACTGCTGGAGTTTAGTAACACACAAGAGACACGATCCCAAAAGTCTGACTGGAAGCTGTGCACGTCCCTTTTATAAAGGCATGTAAGAACAATCTAGAACTTTTATTGACATGCTAATTACTGTTCTAAAATTATCTCCCTTACACAACTAATCAACTTTCCAGAACATTCCAAACATGACTAATTGAATTCAAGGTTGTGAGGTCATCAAGGGCAGTGACCTTGGGAATGTTCTAGACTGATTGAACTCAGGTCATGATGAGTGTGGGGGAAATGACCTACATAACACACCCCCTCTTCAAAAAAGAAAATTTTTCAATGAAAAATCTTTCTTTTACAAATGTAATCTTGAAAAGGATTTAAGTACTCAAATTTTGTTTTACTCTAAAGTAAAATTTCTTGAAAGTGAACAACAATAAAATTTCTTGAAAGTGAACAACAATAATTTCTAAATACGAGAGAGACAGTCTGCAATTAAATTGTCTCTGCCTTTGATATGTCTAATGTCAAGATTAAACTCCTGTAACATTAAACTCCATCTTAGCAATCTCTGATTTTTGCCTTTAAATTTCTGCAGAAAAACAAGAGGGTTGTGATCAATATAAACCACTATTGGCTGATTTGAAGAAGTAACATAAACTTCAAAATGCTGTAAAGCTAATATCAAAGATAAACACTCTTTTTCAATTGTAGAGTAGTTTCTCTGGGATTTGTTAAATTTGCTAAATTTGTTAAAAATAGCAAACAGGATGATCTGTCCCATGACTATCCTCTTGAAATTTGATATCGGAAAACTCGAAATGGCACTGAATTTGGCATAAAGTATGCACGGCAAAGTCCGGTTATTTTTACTGAGTTCGATAAAGTCATTGTTCGATAAAGTCATTGTTCGGCAAATACTTGGCTTCCTCCTGGAGATATTCCGCTTTCGCAGGATTCAGTCCGTCTGGATGTTGTTCCACTGGATTACTGTCGCAGACATCTTCGTTGTGGTAGATGATGTTTGTCCTCGTTGGAACATCTTGGAACAAATGTTCATGGATTGGTTCTTTCAGCTGTTGTTGGTGTTCTGGCTGGAGGTGTGCCAACTTTGTAGACTCCAGCTTCTCCAGGATTTCTGAGTTCTGAAGCTTGACCGAGCCCAGCTTTGAGTTTAGAGTATTTTCACTCAAGTCAGTTTCAGTATCACTATCTTCATAATGGCCAGAACTGACTGTACTGACAGGCTTTGTTTTAGTAGGATTATCCCTATCCAAATATGGCTTAAGCATATTTATGTGACATAGCTGTTTTTGTTTTCGCCTGTCAGGTGTTATTATGATGTAATTTAAATCACTCAATTTCTTATCAATTAGGTATGGCCCAAAGTAACGAGCATGGAGTGGTTTGCCAGGAATTGGAAGTAGAACAAGAACTTTTTGACCTGGTTCAAACTTCCGTTTTGAGGTGCTTTTATCATATTTGATTTTCATTGACTGCTGAGATGACTCAAGATTTCTCTGGCTAATTCACATGCTTTAGAGAGTTTTGTACGAAAATCTGACACATATTGCAAAATATTCAGACAATCATCATCGTCTGATAGGAATTTCTCTTTAACGAGCTTAAGTGGGCCACGGACTGTATGTCCAAATACAAGCTCAAATGGGCTAAAACCAAGAGACTCTTGAATTGACTCTCTAACAGCAAAGAGCAGAAAATGAATTCCTTCATCCCACTGCTTCTCTGTGTCAAAACAGTAGGTCCTAATCATGTTTTCAAAGTTTGATGAAATCGCTCAAGAGCACCCTGACTTTCTGGATGATAGGCGGATGACCTATACTGTTTAATGCCTAGCTGATCCATTACTTGTTGAAAAATACCAGACATAAAGTTGGAGCCTTGATCGGACTGGACACATTTAGGGAGGCCAAATAAAGTGAAAAATTTGACTAAAGCTCTCACTATAGTCTTTGTCTTTATGTTTCTCAGTGGTATGGCTTCTGGGAACCGGGTTGATGTACACATAATTGTCAACATGTACTCATTTCCTGATCTTGTTTTTGGTAGGGGCCCAACACAGTCTATTAGTATCCTACTAAATGGTTCTTGAAATGCAGGAATTGGCTGTAAAGGGGCCTTTGGAATGGTCTGATTCGGCTTTCCTACCATTTGACATGTGTGACAAGTTTTACAGAAATGTGTTACATCTTGCCTGAGATTAGGCCAATAAAAGTGACTGAGAATTTTATGATAAGTTTTCCTGACTCCTAAGTGACCAGCCCAGGGCGTTTCATGGGCCAGGCGCAATATTTCAGCATGGTAGGGCTTTGGAACCACAATTTGATGTTTTATAGCCCAATCGTCATCAACCAAAACATCTGGAGGTCTCCATTTACGCATGAGAATACCAGATTTTGTATAATAGGAAACAGAGCTATCTGAAGTTTTACCTTCATCATCTACCCTGTCAAACAAAGACAAAATATCTGGGTCTTTGTGTTGTTCTGCAATGAGATTTGATCTAGAAAATGTCTGACTTTGGTCAGCAGAAGTTTTACTGGAAGTTTCAAATCCACGAGGGATAACGGAATGATCCGTGTCAAACACCTGACTGAGAAAGGTGTCATTTAAGTCAACATCTGTGACATTATTTTGAGAGTATTTGATTCTCGGAAGTTTTCTTGGACATGGCTCGAGTAATTGCACACGAAGGAAATAAATCGGGTATCTCTTGTTCAATGGCTCTGGATCCTGATCTAAACTAGGATTATCAGTCACAAGTGGATTAGTAATGACCTTGTCCCCAGCAAGGTCGTTTCCAAGAAGAAGGTGAATCCCTTCAAAAGGCAAAAAAGGCCTAATACCTAAAGCCACAGGTCCAGAAACAAAGTCCGAAGACAAATAGACATTATGGAGAGGAACAGGAATGTAGTCATTACAATCTACCCCCTTAATAAGAACTTTAGAACCTGAAAATGACTTTTCAGAAAACGGCAGGGTATCTGCCAACAAAAGAGACTGGGAAGCCCCGGTATCTCTTAAAATTTTGACAGGGGTAGCGGAAGAGAAATCACTAGAAAGTGATATAAAACCATTATGAATAAATGGCTCGAAAATACCCATAATGCTATCTTGAGAAGAATTGACCTTGACCTCATTAATTGGGGATAAGAGGGGTTTAACCTCAGAAAATGTGTTGCACACATTATTAGACTCTAATTGAGTTGATGAAGAAATAAAGCCGGTGGCTTAGATCCACTTTGACCACTTTGACCTTCACGTTTTCTTTCAATTTGAAACACTCTGACATTAAATGGCGTCTTTCTTACAATAATTACAAGAAAGTGTACCAAACTGTTTTTCAGAAGGAGATTGAGACTTGGGATCTGATGATGTGGGAGTGTTACTTGAACTCTGTGAACTGTTGTCATTTGATTTTCTACTGTCCTTTGAAAAATTCTTGGATGAAAAGGAGGAGTTAAATTTACCTGCATTGTTTCTGTATGAAAAGGACTGGGATGGTTTGCTGAGAAATGAAGATTTGTGGGTCAATGAATAATCATCGGCCAAACGTGCAGCAACCTCTAATGTATCTGCCTTTTGTTCATTGATAAACGTCTTGATGTCACTCCGGATGCACCTTTTAAATTCCTCAATCAAAACAAGTTGTCGTAATTTGTCATAATTCTGACTGACCTTTTCAGAAGAACACCAACGATCAAACAGTTGTTCTTTTGTTCGAGCAAATTCAACATAAGTTTGATCTTTCACCTTCTCACAATCCCTAAATTTCTGACGGTAAGCTTCAGGCACCAACTCATAGCCCTTGAGAATTAACTCCTTCACAGAATCGTAATCTGAAGCCTGCTCTACTGACAACTGAATGTAAATTTCTCTGGCTTTACCCACCAAAGCACTCTGCAAAAGCATAGACCAGGACTCCTTAGGCCAGTTCAGACTCTGAGCAATTTTCTCAAAATGAAGGAAATATTTATCAACATCCTTTTCTTGGAAAGGGGGAACTAACCTGAAATGCTTAGTGATGTCAAACTTGTCTGAAGGGAAGAATTTTCCTGACTGTCCAAGCTCCAAACGTTTCATTTCTAATCTTTCCTGCCTATCTTTCTCTCTCTGTCTTTCTTCCATTTCTAATTGCATTTGTATTTTTTTCTTTTCTAATGCCTGTCTCTCTTTTTCCATTTGTAATTCTAGTTTCTTGATCTCCAAATTTGTCTGCATTTCTAATTCTAATTTTCTGAGTTCAGAGGTAGACTCGGGCTCATAATCTTTCAGGGTGGATTCCTCAAATTGGCCTAAATCAACTAGATGTTTGGAATAACTAGATGTTTGGCAATACGTGTACTGTATTTCCCTCTTGCGCATAGATCTTTTGACTTCTACTTTATTTAATTGGCCAGTGTTATGAGGTCATCTTTTCTGAGGGAATCAAATGTGTCCTGATCAAGGTCATCCATTTCCTCTGGTTTAAATTCCGCCATGATTGAATTTCGCTGAGTTCACAGTATACAGTAGTTTTGAAAAGGCTGTCAAAATGTTGTCAAACGGCTCAAAATATTCGTCTCCCGGACGAGCCCCCAATTTGTTACGTGCAGAGAAAACGAACAAAAGGGTGAACTCAGCAGTTAACGTTTAAACAAAATTTATTACGAAAATAAAACTAATTGCTAAGTTAGGGATAGGATACAAGCTTTAAAGTGTACAGACTACTTATCTCAGCTGGGACGGCAAAGCTCCAGTCTCAGAGTTGTAACAGTCAGTCGGATGAATGAACAGTCCTTTGGCTTGCAGGCTTGAATTTGCACAAAGTCCACAGTATAAATCCAGCGTTGGCAGTGAAGGTCTTGAAAAGTCTTGAGAATGACTACTGCTGGAGTTTAGTAACACACAAGAGACCACGATCCCAAAAGTCTGACTGGAAGCTGTGCACGTCCCTTTTATAAAGGCATGTAAGAACAATCTAGAACTTTTATTGACATGCTAATTACTGTTCTAAAATTATCTCCCTTACACAACTAATCAACTTTCCAGAACATTCCAAACATGACTAATTGAATTCAAGGTTGTGAGGTCATCAAGGGCAGTGACCTTGGGAATGTTCTAGACTGATTGAACTCAGGTCATGATGAGTGTGGGGGAAATGACCTACATAACACAGTAAAAAGTGGTATTGAGCCAAATGGAACGTATAGTTGCCTGTTTGGCACCGTACATTCAAGTCTTTTGTTAAAAATACAATGTATGGGTTCTGATATGCCTCATTGGTTTTAACCAACTTGGCCTGATGTTGGAATGTGAACTTGGCAGGGTAAGGATTAATTGCAAGCAAAAAAATGATGTAACATTAATAATACTCTGTGCCTTTCAAGGGTTTTTGATTTTCAGAAAATTTGACCTTCACTCAACCGACATTTTTTTGCCAGATTTTTCCATCTGTATTTCCGTCTGTCCTTCTTCCAATCCAATACTCTCCCATAGCAATAACGCAGGTGATGATATAAGAATTCAATTTGTTGTAAAACATGCAATAAGCCAAGTCAAAATAATTCAGAGGAGAAAACTGGAAATAACGTCATACACAAAACAAAAACATTGATGTACTTCAACATGTGAAGATCAACAATTTTCCATCCTTTCATTGTTAGTGACATAAACTGTAGCATCTTTTCCAAATGTACGTAATTTCATCATGGTTAACAATTTCTTCCCATTCCAATCAGATGAGGCATCGTAAATGGGGCATTTTTTTGTAAATTTCATCAATGGTGCTTTGAACAGAAAATTGTCTTGAAATGTGTGTTTAGATATACTTTCCACACTACTACCACGTCACTTTCAATTAGAGATAGTTGCTGTAACTTTTGATAACATTTTCTTAACTTTTGTTCTGTGAAATGAAGACATTTTCTCTACATCAAAAAAAATAGATTGAACTTTGGGAGTAGAACAGGAAATTAATTTACAGACAGAACAAAGATACTTGAAAACATATCAACTGTTACAGTAACTGGAGCTTTTAAGTGGACAAAACTTTTCTCATAAATCATGCCACAGTATGTTCTGCCAGACATGAAATAATGGCTCAAAGTCTTCGAGATCTATCTTCAACATTTTGTCAGTGTATAATCCTTAACAGGGATCCAAACACAATGAAATCAACTGAACAACTGCCAATGGTCACTTTTTTAGACAATTTAGCTTTAAGTTCACAATGAAAGTCAACAAAATCCAAAAAATATATATATTATATATATAAACAACAGACTTACAAGTTATACAAAACTTTTGGGCTTTCATTGTCCATTATATAGAACAGTATTATTATTATATTTTATTCATATATTATTTCATATATTTTTTGGTCAGTAAGATGATAACAAGCAGCTCACACTTGCCATGATAATTTTAAAACAAAACTGCCATTGAGTCATTTTAAGACAACTGTTGCACCGTTCACTGCCATGAAACCTTTCCAGAGACTAGCCTTGCATTTCACAGATGAAAATTTTCAAAGTTTAATACTAAGCCTTTCCTTGATTTGCTCATGCCGATAAAAAGTCTCCACCAACTCCATGTGCTATTTTTTGTAAGCCTTTTCTTGATTTGCTTATTTGAACAACTCTGCAGTTGAAGAGCCAATCAGAACATCTTTCTAGAAACTAATTACATCAAGCGAATCAGAATTGCACTTCAAAAGTGATAATAATTGTATTCATGTTCTATAAATAGTTATTCTAATGTTCTAAGTTGCAAATTTTTGTTAGTATTTTATGTTGGTCAATCTTGCCACAGATTTATTTCCAGGGTAATAGTGTTCCTGCCAATGTAGTTGAAGTTTTTCTTCAACATTTTGTTCAATTTATGATATTATGTGAGGTTTTTGTGTGTTGAAAGTACATATGGCTCCATGGTGATCAACCAAGGTTTCAATGTACTCCTAATCATGTGAAGAGATTAACAATATATTGATGAAGCTCAGATGTTGAATTCCGCTTGTACAACCAAGAGAATCGCTCCTTTATGTGGAAGTCCTCTCTGTGTTTGAATGAAGTTGGTCAAATCCACCTTGTGTTTTATAGGGGGCGGAGGCATAAACAGACTGAGTGTGCAAGGTCCAGTCTTGAAAGAATGACTTCAAGCAAAACAGTAAATCAGTTCAAAGTGTGACTTCAAATAAAAGAAATCCACCAATTCAAAGTTTATCACTTTGACATTTATAAAGACTGGCCAGTTTTCCAAATTTCAGCCAAGCTTTCATTTCTTAGCTTTTAGAGTTTGAGAGTACAAGTACAACCAATCATGAATGTGAACCCTATTCACCCCTCTTCTCTTTGTAAAATGGACCTGTCTGGCCCATGGCTAGACTGTTCCATTGTACTTAGCGGGTGGGGATAATTGGGAAATAAACTGGATATTGTTACTATAGCCTACAGCAAGTAATCTGTAGATATATTATTTCAGTGAGCATGTTGAATATTTAGCTTTTTTTTGAGTAGAATTAAATCAATGACTGTGGAATGCAAAATAACTTACAAATCATGGAAATAACTCAGATTACAGTAAGCAAAGTGACCTTTGCTCTAGACATCATTCCTTGATTTTAATATCTGTTAGAGGTCAAAGTTGAAATTTCCATTTCTTGCCTGCTTTGTACTTGACACACCAAATCCAAACAGTATTACTTTGCACAATAGTATTTATTTAAAAGTATATGTATATTATTTTATTTCCACTCATATATTTATTGCTTTTTAGACCCTCCATAATTTATTTTTTGTTGCTAGTCAGTATTGTTATTATGGATAAAAACAGCAATAAAAGGCAGAATATAGCACACATACATTTCAAGCTTTTCGTATTTCATGCACCAGACATTTTATGCAATAAAATTATACAGTTTGTTTCATAACAAAAGTGCTCTGAGTGGTTTTATTTCACCTTCAGATAAAAAAACATTTGTTTTCTGTAGTAAGGCTTTTTGTAAGTGTCACAAAAAAGTTCAAGATCTAAATTTTACACACACAAATGTGCAGATCACACCTTAACTCTGTCACAGCCCAGCATTTGTTTTACAATGTCGCATCACTGTGTCGGCACATACTAGATGCATGCCATTGAGATGAAATGCAGATTTCTATCTATTTTGTTGCCTTTCTGTATTTTCCAAGAAAAAAGCAAATGAGGGTGAGTTTATCAGTCTAAAACCTGATGATCTCATTGGCTCAACACTAAATTAGCATATCAGTCAATTGTGTATGCCTATGTCGGAAAAAATGCTACATATTATTCCTATGGTTAAATTTCATCCCTTTAATGCATTTCGGTGTTGTTTTGATGATGCAATATGTAATCACAAATCTTGGTGTACTTGTTTGCTCTGTTGCCAGTTTTTAGTCTCGGACAGACGAAGTCCAGAACACGGACTTACTGATTGGGCTTTGTCTTTGTGTCTGTCCAGCCAGAAACCGTTTCTCAGACATGCCCTGACAAGTCATGTTCAGTAGTGTAACCAGGTTTGCCTGAGAATAGCTCAGCCTAGTATAGCTAAACTCTGTTGAGGGCAGTGTAGAGATTAGAAAATGGCTTCCTGACATGCGAGTATTTTGTTCCAGAAATTACAAACTAGTGTTTCTGCATCAAACATCAACCCTTATCCTGACAAGTTCATATTTCACCATCAGGTCAAGTTGGTTTAAAACTAGTGAAGCATAACATGTCCCATATAGGGCATTTTAACAAAAAATTGAACATTTAGGCTAAAGGATGAAGATAGCAGTTGTCCCTCACATTGTAGCAATTTTTATTTGTTTTAAGGAAAGTAAATCGGAAGAGGAAAATCCATTTTGTCTAGTTCACAAACAAAATAATTTGTAAGGCAATCTTGTCCCAAGGAGTGGAACTTGGTCAATTTCAACATAAATCACAATGAAGATAGTATACACTTCAAAAAGTAAAAGACTTAAACTTTTGCTCAAACTTTCCTCAATGAAACAGTTAACCATGATACTCTTACCCAATCAAGAACAAAAATCAGGGGTCACCCTACAAATTTTGGGATCAGAAAAACAAATTGCTTAAATCCCTGTTCTGACTCGTTGGAGAAAATTAAATTTTAATCGTGGGGAATGTGAGATGATGAACACTTGATTTTTACTCCAAGCACTTCAAATCAGAGTCCCAGAGAAGTATTATAAATATTTGATAGTCCAACTATCTGTCATAATGGCACATTCTAATCAAGTTTATTATGGACAAATCACTCTGCTTGGACTTATTTTTGTGATATCAAGAAAACTTGGAATACTTGCATAAAGTCGCTGTGTGAAAAAATGACAATGGTATATAAGTTAAATAGTGTCAACAATTATTCCTTTGCGGTCATGCTAACAAATTCCTATATTTATGTTGTGTTGTGTTGTGTTGCCCCTCCCAAAACAACCCAACTTTTGAGTAGTTTAGTTCCATAGATTGCGTCTCCGGGGCAATCTGATTGAAATCACACCATGTGAAACATGATTCCCACTACAGCTGAGGAGAAACAGTCAGGAATAGCAAAGGTGAAAATGTTTACATCACTATCATCTGAATCACCAAATGAAATAGCATTGTGCCCCACTGTCATGAAGTGTGTCAATATACATTGATGTCTCAGACAGGTTACAATCTTGATCTAGTCTACTGCCCTCAGTGGTTAAACATTGCTACCCTTTGTTTTCAGAGTCTTCCAAACTGCGGTGAAATTTGTTCTCCGCGTGGTCTTTATACGAATTTCAATTTATAAGTCACTGAGGTACATGTATTTCCGAGATAAGATGCCACCATGAGTCCATTGACTTCAAGTAAACATATGGAAACTGTTGTTCCACTCAAATAAGCAAGTAATCGTTCACATCACATTTCAAAAAAGACTTGGTGTGTATTCCCGTTTTTCGATTTATTCTGATCTTGATATCTTCTCATGGAAAAATTGAGAAATCTCAAAATCGGGAGAGATTGTTAACATTTGAAATTACAATATATCAAACAGCTCAAATTTTGCAAGGTGCAGACAAATTTTACTAAGAAAAATTCTATCCTCAGCAAAGAAAGCTTTCGGTAGGAGCTCGATCCCAATTTTCAAAAGATAATTTGTTTTATGATGGAAGGGGTAAAACTAAACAAATTTGTTTTTCGTCTACCAAACTGGCTTGGTTATCTTCTGAATAAATGCTTCATCGTGCAGAGTTTTAAGATTATTTCTGACCGAGATTCGAGGAACTACAGGGGTATCAGTTCCTCAAACTTTTGAGAAGTACAAGAATTAACGAGGATTGAAACCAAGCGTTTTTAAAACACAGCTAGAACCAGAACCATGGTTTCTGTTTCTTGCGAAGTTTCCTTCAGTTTATACTCCTATCAATTATGTAGGCGTACAACATTGACTTTGTACAGATGTGGAGACAAAATGTCCGTGTCTGCATGTATTCAACTGACTGACTGAGGAATTAGAACGTGAAGAATCTTCAGTTATTCTTGTCAACATCGTCACAATCTACTTAGATCAGACACACATTTTGTGGAGGGACCGTGGATCGGAGCAAGATGCACCGCTACTGGTAAGACTGAATTTATTTTGCTCGGAAAATAAAGCTCAAGCTAACAAACAACTTCGAATCTTTGAAAACTATGAACGTAGAAAGTTCACTTTTTGGTGGGGTGGGGGTGGGGGTTGCGGGGTGGATGACCAACGTATGTCTATGAATATACTTCCTGTGAAGTTCTTTGACTTGAAAAAATTAACTTGTTTTCTTCCAATAAACTGTCAGAAAATTTCAAGGGATAAAGATATCAAGCATGCCAATGAAAAAAGGTCCAGCCACAGATAGCCTGACAGGAAAAAGATGGCAAGCTATAAAATTATGCAGTAAAAATCCCCCACATTAAAAGATATTAAATTTTGACAAACCATGAGTCATTCATGGATAATTTTAATATTACTACCAAGGACGTACCAAGTAGCTTATACTGGATACAAAACTCCACAAACACCATACAAAGCTGGATTTATCGTAGCTGTGGGTCGACAGCTGTGGTGTTTTCGGACGGGAATCCCATTCGAAAACATCACGCAGCTATGGACCCACAGCTAGATTTATCGCAGGGTCTTAACAATTTTAAACAGCAGAGTTACAGAAGATACTGACTTCTGTTTTGAGTCTTTGTACCATTAAACGGGGACTTCAGACATACTGTGATGTCGTCTATTCTCAAAGTGGTATAAATCAAATGTGGATATTACAAAATTCCAAGGGATTCTTGGATAATTTGACATCAAGATCTATCAAAATTTTTCCACAATGTATACCACAATACTACATGATAACTGAAATAACGCTTGGGAAACATCATCAACCAAGCATTTTTCAACAAAAAGGGTTCATTACAGATATGTAGTATTAGTGTATAATGCTACATATTTTGTTAAGAATATTACCAATTCTAAGATTTTTATATCGAGGAAGACATTATCAGTATATGCATCATTTCCTCATCGACAACATATTTGTTGAATTTGGAGGACACATTTTCCAACTGTGTTTAGGAATTCCTATGGGTACTAACTGTGCTCCCTTGCTTGCTGACTTATTTCTGCATTTATACCATGCAGAATTTATTCAGAACATATATAATTAAACAGAAAAAAGGCTCTAGATCTGTAGCTAGAACTTTCAACTTAACATTTAGATACATAGACGATGTTATTTCAATGAATAACTCCAAATTCAGTGACTATCTCGCTATGATTTATCCTCCAGAATTGGAGATTAAAGAAACTACACAAACGGCCTATTCTGCTTCATATTTGGATATTTCCTTGAATTTGACTCTAATGGTCACCTTTCTACTAGGCTGTATGACAAGAGAGATTATTTCAACTTTAGTATCATCAATTTCCCACACCTCATCAGTAATATTCCACTCTCACCAGCTTATCCGATATGCAAGAGCATGTAGTTCTTATTGTGATTTTGCAGAGAGACATAGCCATCTCTCGTGCAAACTTTTTAATCAAGGTTACACATGAAAAAGACTTGTTTCAATATCCAAGCGCTTTTTGGCAGGTATCACAAGCTGGTAGATAAGTACCGATATGATATCTGTCTTCGACAAATGATCGCTGATGGTATCAATGACATTGGTCCTTAGTTGGTGGTCCATATACCTTTCTTTCACGAATCGGACTTTTGTGTGTGTTTAGTACTTTTCTGTCTGTTCTGTGCTGTTTTGCGTCCATGTTTATAACAATCGGCAATGTATTACGAATTCTAAACTTGTGTTATTGGATTATGGATGGGTATGATTGTGATCATTTTTCTCGCGCATTTTTTTTCCTTTCATTTTCAGTTCTTAATACATACCCAGTTTTTTTCTGCATCAATTTCCAGCTCAACGTTATTAGACAAAGGTGAGAGAGAAAACTGTGAAAGAAATGTTGAATCCTTCTTTACGTCCACAAATAAAGGACTGACATTTTGTCCTCAGCTAATTCCATGTTTTTACCACGCTCACTCACATCGTCCGCTCGCCCGGGTCCATTACTTCCCACTAACTACGGAGAGCATCAAGCTACCCGGACAAGAGACCTTGGCGAGCGAAGGTGGCTCACTCAGGGCATAGTCTCTCCAGGTTATTTAGGATGAACGTTTTGTCACTCAGTCTATCTAAATGTCAATATAATTTGGCTCGCTAGTACAATCGTGTCCTGTTCTCCTATCACAACTAAAATTTGGTCCATTTGGGCCTACGACATACGTCAACATCTTCATGTAGCCCTTGGCAGACAGGTAGAATTTACCAGCCTAACGAGAGATATTTAGCCTACGCACTATGGCAAGATTCGTATATCATAAACGGAGGAAACATGCTTATGAAGCATACAAAAATAATAAGTGAATAAAATAATCAAAACTTAGTAATTGTCCTTAAAAGCAAAGAATTAACCGAGGAAACCAGACCCACGTATGAAATTATCACTTGCTACTCTAAAATAATTTTAATTAGTACAGACACAGATTGTATAAATATGAAAAATACAGGAAAAAGAAATTGTGTGAAAAAGATGGAAAAAAAATAACAACAGTACCATCTACTCTTTGCTAAACACTTCAATTTGTCATAAAAATGTAAGTGCTAAATATCTGCATCCTACACTTGGTGTTCTCTAAAACATTCCAAGAGTGAGACAGCAATCGATGATAGCGTTCAACATAGAGTCTCTATCTTTTATATCGATATTTTGCAATTGGTAATCTTTAACTCGATGGAGAATTGACAGTCGAATATAAAAAGATTCTAATCTTTTACGACATTAGTTGTGATAATTGATGACAAAATCGCAAAAGTGGTGATGTCGGTTCCCCCCAGCCCAATCCAATCTCCAGCCTATGTAAATAAAAAAAATCGATGTTCTCCAACTTTATCCTTCATTATTTCTTTCCGATCCAAAATTAGTCTAGAACGATCTATACTATTGTTCTATTGAGTTTAATTTCGTAACAGTATTTCACTGTATTTTTTCAATATTATCCCCACTTTATCAGTACATTTGACCATTTGCAGACTACGCGTCATACACAAGAAATCAACGCCTATAGGCCTACAGCTTTCCCAGTAATTGTCGATACGTACTGTCCATTTTCTCTCTGGTTCTAGATATCTTGGCTCTACCTGTTAACATGTCAGAGAAAGGAAAGCGATCTAAATCCACGCCTGAGCTATTAGAAAAACCAGAACAACCTGCCAATTAACGTGCCCTCTTCCCGGGCCCTCTTCTCCTGTAGTCCAAGAAACGCTTTCAAAAAACATATTTTTACATTTGGTTGCACTGGTGAACACCAGCTCCTCTTTCAAAATTCTTCGGCTTGGTACTGTTTGATCGATCGATTACGATACATTAAAGTTTCAAATTACTTTGTTAAATGTAGACGTGGATCGGTAATGACGACAATCAGGTATGCGACGCGCGACCTTCTTATTTTCCGATATCGATCTCAAGAGTTCCAAAACAAACAAGTTCTTCCGGTAGACAAAAGACTTTAGGGTCAGGAAAATGCCATTCTAATGACACAACGGTTGATTCTTAAGGTGCAAAAGTTCCGTTTAATGAGTAAACTACGCTTAATCACCCAAAGTTGGCGAAAACGGAACTGGCTACATTTTCGGGAAATGGAAACAAAAAAACTAAATGTGAGATTGACATGCCCTTAAAAGTTTAATCAGGTGACTTTGTCACGTGAACATCAGCCATATTGCTTTTCCGAAAGAGGAGTGTCCCTCACACTGCTGTCTGGGTAAGTCAACGATGTTCTTTCTCCATAAAGTCAATGATTTGTCTGTAGTGGCCGCGAACTATCAAAATCAACTACCTTGTAAGTGTATGAATCTATGAAAAGCGTGCGCTGTGTTTAGAACACCTTCCGATGTTTTACTTCCTACCGTTCACGGTTCACGATGAGAGCAGATGTAACGGTACACCATTGACCGGCGAAACACTACCGCTGCCGTTTATATACGATCAGTGCCGTTACGCGCCGATCTTGTTTGTATCTGCCTTGTGTACTGTCTGATTGTCTGCGCTTGGAGAATTCAGTTGTTTGTTGGTAAGGTCAATCTTAATCAAGCATTATTATCGTTTAATGTTCATTGTTGTCGTAGGCTATACAATGGTCCTGGTAACATACCTGTACTGCATGCCAGCTGTCAGTGTTACCGGTTTAATTGTGCTACCGTGGTATGAAAGCGGTTCGATTATTGCATGGGGCTAAAAAAGGACTTAGCTCCAAGATTATTGTGAGCGTTACAGCTCGTTTGTTGTGTCAATATGTGTCAGAATTTTAGATTTAAATGTTTGATGTATTGTCGATGGCATATGTTACCGGTCTCTGTTGTCATTACAAGATGGGAATTTCGTTGATCATCGCAAATGGCATTAATGAGGGGGTGTTTTGTGAATACCAGGCGTCTGTTCTTTCAGTTTCACATGTATTTCTTTGTTGTTTTACTCCGATTCCTTTAATTGCATTATTCGCAACCCAACCCCCCCAAAAAACCAAAAAACCCTCATAAATTGATGACATGCAATACCTTTTAGAAGTCAGCGTGCTAAAACTTCTTACAAGGAATTTATTTGCTTGTCTGATTTTGAATTTTTATAATGTTGACTTTCAAATGGCATGATTGATACAATAGGTATATGTAACTTACATTTTAATTTTAAAAATAAACTTTGCATTACCAGTCAATTTTATTACCCAACCCTGGTGATGATTATTTCTAAAAGGTGTAAGGTATTGTTTCAGTCAGTCATTCCATAGTTCCAGTATGAGATTCAGCTGGAGTATGTTACATTTATGTAACGCTCTATGACACACAGAGCTTATTTAACATGTATGCACTATTTTTTTTATGTGGTAGACTTGAATCAAGCATGAGTGGTTTAATATCCTTGTACCACTGGTGATTTTAAAATTGAAATCATGAATAGTACAGAATAATGAAAGCCAAAAAAGAGAAGAGCGGATGTTATCAGTGAAGAGAAAATCAGAATGGGGAACTTGTGGTTGCCATGGATAATAAGATTTCAGGGTGATTATTGATGCTACGACTGTGTTGCTGAGTTTTATATCAACAAGATGATGGCTATAAATGGGATTCATGCGAAACTTGTTTGCCTTTTTTTAATGTACATTGGTTTGATTTCATCATAAGTCTAGCATGGTGTGAAAGCTGGTTGCCAAGCAGGGTTGCATATTGCAATCACCTGGAGTTTGCAGCTTCTCTCTGCCCCATCTTGGTATTAACACTTCATGGATAAGGAGTGTAATTAAACCATAATTGGGAGTGCTCATTAAGTTTACTATGAACAGTACATCAGAGATAATTTCACACTTTCATCACCAGTGCCTCCCCAGTTTATGGCTATCATCTAGCTCCAACTAATAATTTGAAAATGAGGCTCTGGGACAGCTGTCTCTGGGAGATTTTAACCAACTGGCTGGAAATTCCCGACTACTGGTTGAGGCTAGGGTTTTAGGGTTCTGTGTCTGGCAGGTAAATATCCAGTGTTAAAATTTTATAATACCAAAATTACATCAAAATGATGTAGACATTTCCTTTTCTTAGTAAGTTAGTTATAGTCCCTCCTTCATGCAGTGGGGGACTTCCCTACATCATATTGTGGAAGGTCTGTGCATTTAAAGCCTGGTTCGAAAAGTTCCCGGGATCAGGATTATCTAAGGTGCTAAGAAGATTATGGGGTGTTTCTGTTTTTTTTCTCCTTTGAAATTGCTATCGTTATATAAATATTTTGCTAGATTTTTAGATTATGTCTGAACAGAGGTTAAACTGTCTGTCAAGAAGCTGGAAATGCCGCAATACTTTGGTTGCCATATAGTTCCTCTCAGATTTTATTGTGTTTTGATCAAAAATCATGGCGGAAAACAGGGCAATATTTTAAAAAGCAAGTCAGTTGTAACAAATAATGTGTGATTTTTTGTATCACTTCATTTTTTGATCACGTGTCGACACACGTGAGCATATGTCGCAGCGATGTCTGTCTGTCTGTCTGTCTGTCTGTCTGTCTGTCTGTGTACTCAATATCTCAAAAACGGCTCATCAGATCAGAATCAAATCTGGTACATAGATTCAGTTTGCAAATGGCAAGAACTGATTAGTTTTTGGTGGGTGTGGCTTGCTTATTTTTTGCTCATTTGCATAATTAATGATTTTAGAAAAAAACATATATATTGACAACAACTGCACACAATTTGATGAGATTTGCTACAAATGTTGATCATACCAAGATATATCAGCTTTGAAAGATATTAAGGGATGACGTGAAAGATAATTACTAATTTGCATGTTTAATGAAATTTCCTAATTAGGAGTATATATCTGAATTTACTCGATCAAAATTGACAAAACTTGCTATGTACATTAAAGATGCTTCCATATGACATTATTGAAAGTCATTAAGCATTTTTACTTCATCCAGCTCCTTATTTGCATATTTAATGAATTTTTGAAATTAATGATACATATTTGAAGTTACATGACCAAAATTGATGAAACTTGCTATGTACATTAAAGATACTATTATGTAGGCTAACATTATTGGAAGGCATTAAGCATTTGCTTCAGCCAATTCCTAATGTGTGTATTTAATTAACTTTCCTAATTAGGGATATATACTTGGATTTATTTGATCAAAGTTGGCATAACATGCTATGTACATTGATGATTATACCAGGTTATACCAATATTGGAAATCATTTCGCACTTAAGTTTTCATGTCAGCTAATTTATAGTTTGCACATCTAATGAGCTTTCAAAGTTTGGAATATATAGTTTGAAGGACTTGACCAAAGGCAATACACTTGCTATATAAAGTGGTGATACAATGACAGCAGTCAAAGAAATTAATTATTTCTATTTCAGCTAATTACATATTTGAATACTTAATGACCTATAGAGTTAATCTGTGGTGAATATTGTTTATTATGTTGATCATAATACTTTCAATGAAGTTGCAAACATGTGGCAAAGGTTCAAATTTACACATAACTGCAATATATAATGAAACACGTGAGCATTTACAGTTCATATCTGGTCTATGATATCAGTCTGTCCTGCCATACTGTTTAACACAACACTTGTAAGGCATCAATTGTGACCAAACATTGGGCTGTAACACCGATGATGTCTTTTTTATATCATATCATAACAAATGAAATAGTGTGTCTTTGTTCACAATACTTAGCTGTGTATTTTATCATCACTGTCTTCTGATGTACTTTAATTGGTGAAAAGTAGTGAAATAGCTATCATTTTGATAATTAATCATAAAAATTATCCACTTGATCTCTTCCCCATGGAGTAAGTATTGAGGAACAAACTTTTGTGTCAAATGCAATCATAGTGCACATGCAGTGATGTGACAAATTTTTGATGAATGGTGATATGACATCTTGCTATCCGCAAACAAAATTATTTACTTAAATAGCAGAATCATGCTTCTATATAAGTCTATTGAGTTGAGTATCAGGGTTTCATGGGAAAAGGTTTATTCTAATGGGGGGGGGGGGGGGGGACGGAAGAGAGAGAAACTACTGATCTTTAATATCCTCCTATCATACCAAGTATTTCTTACTTATAATCTTTTACTGCTGACATGATAATGAATGAATTTGTCTATTTATACATGCCAGGTTCATACTCTGTCAATCTTATAAAATTATGCAAATTCAGCATTATTATTGTTAAGTTCATTGAACTGGTAGATATACACTCTGACATCAAAGTTTCATACAAATGTAGGCCATTATCCAAATTTAAGATGATTAAATACTTATCTATGTCAAACTTCCTCATGGACATGGCATCAGCTGTGTGGATGACAAAACATGCTCTATTTTTGGTCTTCACCGTCCATTACCATTTTCAGCATTTAGGAGAAACAAGTTAGAGACAACAACCTTGACAGTTGACAAGTATGAGTGGAATCTTGAATACAAATCATCACGCAAATAAATCAATGTTTACGGATCAGTACATGATACTATCATGAAGTAACATTGAACTCAAAATTAAATGTGTACTATGACAGGATTTGTCATTTTTTAAAAATATTAAAAATAGCTGTAATACCGGTAATGTATCGCATATCATTTAAATTTCCTGTTTAGGTGACAGATGGGCCATCAGGGTCACAACAGATGGCAACAGGCAAATACTCAACTGCATTAATTTTTTAAGTACTCCTGCAAGCAATTGCATTGTGCAATTTTCCAATAATGCCATGTTTTCAGCGAGCAAAAAAATTGAAGTGAAATTTGCAAAATTTTAAATGGAAGTACACTCAGTGCCTGTAACTCAGTTATTCATTACACATACGGTATGCAATGTTTGTAGTACCAGTAGATCTATAATTAGATCACTAGTGTCGAGATAAGTAAATGTTGTAAAATGGTTATGTGAATCTTATTATAGATAACACCATTGAATATTAAATATTTGTATTATAATAGTACAAAATGTTGTGGTCAAATGCATTTTACAAGCTTAGAGTTCTTGGCAGTAAACCATGACTACACAAACTGCAATATTGATTGTGTTTTCATCAGCTTTTAATCAACTGTTGAAGGAACCATTATATTTTATCAATAAATGTTGTTTCATTTTTTAGGAGCTATATATCTTAATCTACTTGTTGGCTTTAGATAGAGATGACCTTTGCTTTTGTTAATTTTTCTTGTCTACCAATTTTTATCGTAGGTCATTCATGTACATACTTCACCAATTAGAAAGAAGCTGTGTTTGTTAATGCCATTAAACTTGTACGGTATTACCCATAGCAGACTACCAATGTTTGCATGATACTGCATTTAATTTTACGATAGCTTTGGTTTTTGATATTTCTGTTATTTATTTTCTTAAAAACAAGCATACTTTCTTGAAGGCACAGTGTTAGCCTAGATCCAACACAGTTCAGTTTGTAAACTATGCAGTGGTATTGCTGACAAATGATTTCTTGTCTGTTTCAGAAGTCAGTTGTCAAAGATAAAATCAGACATTACACACAGGCTGTGTTGACATGTCAAACACTGTAGGTTTCTTGACATGATTTTAAGGAATAGAACTAGGAACTACAGTCTACAAAAAGGATAAAAAAATGATGAAAATTCAATACAGTTAGTGTAGCTTGAAACCTTTCTTTAATTTGAATGTTATGAAAAATGAAAGAAGTGACAATTAATAGATCTTATCAGTAACACAGTTCTGTCAAGTCTCATCTGGCTTGCTGAGTCTCATTGACAATCGTGAACTGAAAATCCCTCCCAGGAGAGATTAATCTGGGAGTGATGACAGATCACATTGAATAGTTAATTTGTGAGTGTTTCCCAAATGGCACGAAATGATTGTTTGTCCTCATTAACTATCCATGTATAACTTTACATTAGGCAGCTGAGAAACCCTAGGCGTGATGTTTTGAAATAAATGAACATACATGTAGCTCTAAGCACCAACCTTTATTTCTGTAGTCAAAGTATGTTTGCCATCAAACGTAATTAAGCATAGTAATATTGCACTGGTTCAGAACAGTTTATTCATGTGAGTACCACAATGGCTAAATTCATAGATTGCAGTGTTGTCTACTTACATACTTGATGAATATAAAAATTACCTAGTATTTCTATTTTTTCTTACAGTCTGTAAACATAGAAACAAATATAATATCAAGGTGAGAAATTATTTTAGTCACATATTAATTCAACAGACAGCCTACCATTCACTGACAGTCCTTGTTTACAAGCTGAATACTTGGTATTTTATCATTCTACAGGAAATCAAAACCAGTAACTCCTCTCAGAACAATTTTAGTCACACATTGAATTCAACAGAAAGCCTACCATTCACTGACAATCCTTGTTTACAAGCTGAATACTTGGTATTTCATCATTCTACAGGAAATCAAAACCAGTAACTTCTCTCAGAACATTGAAAATTACAGGTAATGGATGATTTTTGAAAAAAGCATGTTAGCCTTCAACCACAACATAATGAGAAGTGAATATTATTTGTGAGATTAAAACCAAATTGAACTCCAGTGTTCTGTCATAGTGGAACCTGCAGGGCTGTATTTAGCTGGTAGTTTTCCTGTAATTTATTCATTTGTTTGCCCTCCGCACACATTCACCGTGTATCTTGGATACCATTGCTACATCACTGAAACCATGATACCCCTGTTGTGTTGCAAATGCTACATTTTCCCTGGTGACGGTTGACCTTTGAACCCAGTCAAACTCATAGTTTGCATTAAAGCATCTTCATCAGTGAGTCTGACAACTTTCAAGCTCGAACCGTTTGATGACAAGGTCTTGAACAAGTGTTGGACAAGTGTTGGATTTGGGCTAAAGGGCAGTTCTTAATCCCTGGTTCTTGCATTATGTGTTGTTGACATTGAGTATTTACATGGTGTTAGCCCATTGTTTTCCTGTGAATTTTTCATCATGTTGGCCAATTTGGTTTTACTAGATAAAGCTAATAAATGACCTGCCCATTTAAACTTAAACAAGTAAATGGGAGAAGTATCAAGAATGTGGAATTGAAGTAGATTTAGATTGAGGGTTAATGTTGCTGGTAACTTACTCACACCATAGGAGGTAGATATATCCATTTTACTCACGTCAACAAGGTTAATATTTATTGCATTCGCATGGTCTGCATTTCTATGTAATTTTCTTCAATTGTGAATTCTTTAAACCAACCCAAAGAAAGATTTCTGTTATGTATTCACCACTTTTTTTAATGGAAATATTTCTCAGTAGAAAGTGTAAGACCTCCAAAAGAGTCACTATAACGAATGATGCAATGTTTTCCTTGATCGAGATGAAAACAAGATATTTTTAAAATTTTAATGAAATCAATTTCATAAACTCTGCTCGTTCTTATCCATTTCACAGTCTGTTCTACTGTTTTGCATAACAGATATTAGTAGAAGTTTTGATACATATTGTATGGCAAGTATCGGTACATACCTGTAGAACATTAAGTTTATTTATGAAGGAATTGAGTCACTGCCTCCAAAAACACACTATGCAAAAGATACAAAGTATATTGTACTGATCTTGTTCAAAAACAAAGCATTATTTAGTCGGTACGATAGTCGCAGTGAACGAAGATCCAATGGGGTAAATGATTGCTGTAACATCCATCAACATGCCTTGGGAGAATGTGGGTGTTTGGGGTTTTGGGAGTGGAGCATGTTAGTAAAATGACAGGAACACTTAATAATAGTTTCCATTATACCATTCGTGCTAAAGACTTTGCAAAACTACAAACATTGAACACATGCAAAATCAAAAGGGCAGTGGGGATAGCTTACACGTTGTTCCTTGTGATAGATGTGTGAAAGTGTGAAATTTTAGACCATTCTGCAAGGTTACCATGGTGATAATTTCTTCTAGTATGATGCTAAATATGCTGTAAGGTATTTATCCATACAGCTTATATAGCAGTACATGGTTGTTTTTACAGCAAATATTAAAAGACTGAAGTTGATTTATATTCAAACACGTGAGACATAAAATATCAGAAATGATATTTACACAGGCTTTCATAACTTGATATGTAGAAGCTCATTCGTCTCCATGGAAACAATTTCTTCAATATTACTTGAACTTTTTTCTGTGAGATCAATGTGTTTTTTAAGCCATAGTAATATGTCTAAATTAAATTTAGAAGCAATGTGACTATAAAATTGTTGAACTCATACCATAAAATTAGGAGAACTCACATCAAATCAACTTGTGACGAAGAAAAAGGACTGATTACTGATATTTATACATTGACCCAAAAAATTCATATTGCTCATATAATGTAATGCATTTATGGTTTCAACTTATGCTCCGATATCGCATCTGAGTGATAAATCTTCATTTTTCTCTAATTTAGCTGAAACAGTCTGAGCAACAACAGATTTGCATCAAATGCCATACAGAAACGATTGACTTCCTTCCATCATAAGGATTTATTCCATCAGTCACTGTAAACTCATTTTGTATTATCTGTATGACGTTCTGTCTCAAGTTAGGTTTGAATCTCAATAAACTCATTGAGACAGCTCCTCCAGTGACGTGTTGTAGTTACTGAGGTATGGTATGTACCAGAAATGTCACTACTCTGGTTTCTGACAAATAAGATCTGTATTATTACTAGTTCAGGTTACTATAGAAACTGGAAGAAAAGTTTATCAGTTAGTTTTTTGTGTATGTCCTTTCTCATTGCAAAGGGAGAAATTGTTGTAAGTCAAGAATAAAGTTTTAGGTAAAACATCTGTGTGCATTTGGCATTCATTTATTTTTAATTTTACATATTACCTGGTTTATCAGTAATTTTAATTAGGAAGTAATAAATTGTATAGATATTGTATGATGGCCAGAGATGCTGTCATTACACTTATACTTTTTCCAGTGCAAAAATCATCATTACAGATAGTTCTTAAGGGGAAAAACAAAACATAGATAAGGTTAATATCAGGAAACAGTTTATTCCTCCAAGGGTTATAATATAATGAGGTTGTAGAATTTATATCTTATCTGAAACAGCTAACCTTTCAATGGACTCGATGAGATGCAATGCTGATGTAATATTACAGAATGGATGCTACCAGGGATAACCAATCTTATGGTATTTTACCAAAGTGTAACTCAGCAGTCAATTCTGTAAGCTGTAATATAACAAGCTGAATTTACAACTCAACTTGCGTCCACATTGAGTTGTGATGTTTTTTAGACATTTCAGGGATTACTTTATTCAGTTCATACCATTTCCCTTCCTGAATTATCATGGGAATCAGAATTTAAGATTACGCTAGTTCAGTAAATTATTTGCATGTGATGATTTTATTCCCTTGGTTTATTTTAATCACAATTGAAGGAATTTTCCGACACTTGCAACCTCTCTGTAATTTCACGAACTTTGAAGGTTACGGTGTAATTATTTTTGGATTGTGCTTTTAATGCAGTGCTGTCTACTGCAGAAATGTTGGAGAGTGAACTCATTTTGCCTAATCCAGACTGACTTTTTGTCAAAGCTGCTCTCCAGACAGTCTTGATTGAATTTACCGGTGGTGCCAGAAATAGATGTGAATTGCAATTGTGATGTCATAAAATGCACGCAAAAAGATGGCCTCACTTGTTTGTGACCTTTTGACCCATGCCTAGTGTTCACTTAATGTTCATCGTGTAAAGCATCGCTCTTCTAAGACAGTTGCAACATAATTTTAAAGGGAAACCATTGACATAACTCTGCCTGTACGAGTTTCTTGTTTTAACAAACAATATATTTCGTGCACGATATCTAGATTCACCTCATCATCATAGCTGCAACATTTAAATTCTATGATGTAGATTATGACAGACATGTTTTAACTTTCATCAATCACCATCGTACCTTGGATTCAGTGTTTACATTGGTCGTATGGGTCCCGTATGACCTTTGAGCTCAGTTCCGACAACTGTATCCGTTTAAAAGATTCATCCAGTGTTCCGACGTTCCGGGTGATAAAAAATTGAGTGCTGTCCTGATTAAAACCAAATACAAGCTAATTGTGCCTCTCAGAAGTGGTTTTATCAAAACAGTGAAAATATGATAAACCACTTATAGTTAATGCTGGAATAAAATATTTTCGCCCTAATCTTTCAATATTTTTATTTATATAATGCGATATATTTTTTGACACAAGTTTTGATGATCAAATTTAATAGCGTTCTCTTGGCTTACTCGTTTGTATCTGTGTGCACCAAATGAAAAGCGAATGAACTGGATGGAAAGCCATACGACAATATGGATTTCTGCATCAACTTTAAGATAGACTCCAATCATTTGAAAAAATGTGATAACATTTTAACCGCTGTACTGTGAAGAACTCAGTATGAAAGAATTAATCAGGTTAAAATAAGATTATATGTTAATTGAAATGTTTAAAAGGCTACTTTCTTATAAAAATGGAAAGTATTATTATCCATGTAAAAAATAATTGATAATTAATTCTTGATATGCATGGAATGTTGGTAATCTTAATTAATATGTTGGCGGCTATAGGAACATGTCTTACGTTTACACTGGCTGATGATTTATGAATTTTATGATAGATTGTGTTTAAAGCAGCACTGTTAATCGTGAAGCAGTATCTTAACACAAAGGCAGCATTTGAGTGGGTATAGGCTATTGATACCGGTATATTGATGTTGTAATGAGGTTGTTTGAAAAGCACTTGAAAAGCTAGCTACCTGGTGAGTGACAACAACGGATAATATGATCTAATTGATCAATAACACGGAAGCAGTATTTGTGTGCCGATATTGTGTATTTCTCTGTCGGCATTGACGTCACTTGGCAGTTTATTCCCACTGATTCGGTACTGTAGGTTTGTGTTCAAGGATGTTATAACTTGTCTGTGGTTTTTACAGTTTTTACAGTGGCTGAGCGACATCGACATAAATGACAGGTATGGCTTCACACTTCAGGGTGTGATTTCACAACGTTGATTCTGTGATAAATGACATGGAAAGTGATTTCTGCAAATTTCTGTTCTTCTTGGCTGTAAAATGACCATGCTCATATTACCTGCCTTAGGAGTGATTTTCTGTTTTAAACTGCTGTGATACAATCCTGTGAATCATTTTCTCAAAAGCAATATTTGCTTCATAAATCAAAAAATGATTGCCGTAAGTGACTTTCTTAATATTTTATGAGACCTAAGATGTTCAATGGAAAATCCCATTCTACGTATCCGTTGTATTGGTTTCCATAACAACATGCTATCACGATAATTGTTCTGAATTCTTTGAAAAATTGCTCTTGTAGATAGAGTACTGTGCAAATATTGCAGTCCTTAACCTTTGACCTCAAATGAACTGACAAGCTTCCATGCTGTGTACCAGTAAAGCAACCAAGACATTGAATGCAACAAAATTAATGCTTTATTGACAAAGTCACTGTGATAATTTCTCATTATAGAAAATAAGTTTTTCATTTACTGCGTAATTTTCAGTGCATTTAGTAGTTTTGATTACATAATCAAGATTACTGTACATTTGTTCTGTATGGCCATCTTTTACTTATTTTGAGAAAAAAACCATCATTAATATCAAAGTACATTGTACTATTTTCCTTGTCAAGGAAAATAGTTTGCATTTTTTCCAAACATTGAAATAATTACAACTACGTGAACTGTTCATTGAGCTACATTTGTAACTAAGTGCAGTATATATTACTGATTGTGTTGTGTTCTTTTATTTGTTTAGGTACAGCAAGCATCGACAGTAGAATGACAGATAAATAGTATTATTCTTCAAATTTTGTATCAAATATCTCCCCTCTCTTAAAGCTTCATGTATTTAAGGTAGATGTGCCTCAGGCACAGATATTCAGACGCTCAGACTATTACTAACCTATTTGGTCAAACACCTGTGAGGGCCTCATTTTGAAGCTTATGGAGTAAAGTTTTTGTGAAAACTGGAAATTTTATTTTTCTGTACAAAGTTAACACAGGGATGGCGGCCATTTTTTTAAATAAGGTACATGTTTTGGAATTTGTTTCTCTGATACCAAAATTTGCATGGTGACCCCTGATTTTTACTTTTGATTATGAAAGTGAATGGTTTAAACTTTTTGTACAGAAAGTTTGAGTTTTGACTGCATGTTATTTTGAAGTAAATAATTGGTTTTGTCACGTAAGTTATACACCAATATTGATGAATAATTTATGAAAGGGACAAAGTCGGCCATTTCTCATGAATTTTGTTTGATACGAGATACTACTTATATTGTTTGACATGTTGAAAGATAATGAATGGGTGACCATGCAGCATATATTCGATCCCAGGTTTTAGACACAATACATGGAACCGCAGTGAAAATGAATTATAAATGGTCATGGCTATTAATTCATTTTCGCTATGGTTTCATTTAATTTGTTTAAACCAGGGTCAATTATATGCATGCTCACCCAATTATTCAGTATCTTTCAACAAGTCAAACAATATAAGTAGTTTCTTGCATCAAACAAAATTCATGAAAAATGGCCGACTTTGTCCCTTTAAAGCCCCAGTATTTGTAACTTTTAACAATTTTTTTCATATTTTTGATTAAAATGACATCCTCAGTATGTGAAAGTAGACCATAATTAATACTGAATCGCATGGTTTGCATGCCCAGCCCGCCTCACGATTAACAGTAAAAGGAGTGAAAAATGACTTCTTGTCCGGACCAGAAGTCAGCTTTGTTGACACACGAAACGAAACGTAATCACACCACCGCGCATGCTCAACCACATCTACGCAAGTTTTACTGTGGCGTCCGTAGAAACCATACGCTCTTCGAAAAGGTCTGGTCCATCGAAACTGGAGACTCAGCTAAAAACGCGCGAAAGTTGGGTGAAATACCGGAAAGATATAAATATGTAAGTGTTTACAGATTGTTCCGACTATAATGAGCCGTGAAAACAAACGTCTTGAACAGCTAAACTAACGACGGAGGCAGTCGATTGTAAGCTTCATGCAAGGCACTGCACGTTGTGACCGATGGGTACGGAGATCAAGTTTGCTGAATGAATTGAGAGAGAAAAACATATATGAATAAAAATTCAGCACTTCACCATTGTAATCATTGAACTAGTCGTTTCTTCCATTATGGAGTATAATGAAAATTTCGTTGAAAATAAATGACGGGACCACAGTCCCTCTATCCACTGTGACGGGACTGATTCTGCTCCGTCTGCTCAAACGAAGTTTTGTGTACGGCCAGGCCGGCTACGCTGCAGGAAACACAGCCTATCAACTTCGCATATCGTTGCCGTACGGCGTGATTGAAAACGCTCAGAAAGGAAAAATTATATCTTGAATGCAGTACAAAAGTCTTACTTATTAAATTTAAAAGTATTTCAAAATAATATCGAACGTAACGGGTATATAATCCTCACAAGGACTACAGTAGTACATGGAGGTAGTAGAGATACTACCTCCATGAGTAGTACAACAAGTATCGGCTAGCTGCGATGCGATGGAAGTTCAAACACAAGAGAGAGCCCGGCCTCACTGCAAAGTCGTCCCCTGCGCACCCGGCCCGACAGCAAACTAACCTCTTGGTATGATTCTGTTGTTTATATATTTTTTGTATAAAATTCATGATAAATATCTGACTTTCACAACTGTACAATTTGCTCAGGACTGTGAGTTTGGCTGTAGTCTACAGACGATCGGAGGGAGCTAAGGCAGGCCCCAAATTTGTATGGACATAGCCCTGCGTACGATGCTGTGTGTTCCGCTACAGCTATTCGCCCCGCTCACGGGGCGAATAGCTGTAGCGGAACACACAGCATCGTACGCAGGGCTAGTATGGACAATGCCCGGGACAATTAGAGACGCAGCTCGATGAGAAAGTCATTCACATAAACCTAAATGAAGTGATCAATACAAAACTTTTAAACATCACTGGTTCTGAAAATTTATGATGTTCTGACCTACGGATTTTACACTGCGACGTTGTTTTTTGTGTGTTTGGCCAGCTACTAGACCTGTAAGGCTGTACTACATGGAGGTAGTGGACTGCACAAGTGCAGCGGGGCCGGGCCGAGATTTGTGTGGGGCCTGCAGCAAGGTAAAGTTGACAGCGTCCATTGCAGAATGCCCGCGTGTTATCCTTTGTCGTTCGGGAGGAAATTTACCGCTGTATTCAGAATGCCTTTTTACCAGTATAAAAGCTCAGTAACTGATGCATCAAGAGCCAAGAGTCTGTAAATTTCTTAGCAGTAGCGCCATTGTTTTTTTCTAAATTTTCGCTGAGATACAGCAGTGCGTATACTGGTCCCGATCGTTCTGACTCAGGCGTTCACAGCTGTTTAGGGAGTCGTCATTATTTACGATCTGGGGGTCGTAGGAATTACATTAGAAACTCCGAAATTTTGAGTCAGCCAACCCAGCCAAACATGATGACTTTGAGTAACCCCCTCTCTAACAGAAAGTTTGGCTTACCTGAGCCCATGTAATAATATGCAGATATAAAAGCTCACCTAATAAGCAGTCTCTGACCATATAGTATTGTTAAATTTGGATGGGTAGCATGTCATTATGGTATGGTTAAATGTCCAAATGGTTGTTGAACTCAAGTCAAATAAAATATACATTTCTATGATAATATAAAGGATGAATTCACAACAGTTCAGTTTTGTCCTAGATCCAGTGCACTTATAGTGATATCTGTCGAGAACATTTCTCCATGACCCAGCCTCTCCTTCCAACCCTGGTAACGACTGCAGAAAACTACTGTGTGACATCATCATCACCACTGTTTATCCTCATCTTTAATGTCGCTCGTGCCATTGCGTACATGAACAACGATATCATTCTCATCGTCACTATCTTCTCTTTCATAATAAGTATTGATAGTAGTAGCACCTACTTGTAGTTTTTGCCTTGCTTCATCTAGTTGATATTTATTTGTACTGTGAGAGTATTTATTTTCTTTTTATTTAATATGTATCAGAGTAAAATATATATAATCAACTAATCATTATGTCATTGAGGACAGAGTAAGACAAAGAAAAAACATTTTGAGCACCCCCTTATAACTTTCAATTTTTGAATGACCCCCAGGTCGTAAATACTGACGGTTCCCTTACTTGCTGCCAAAGGCCATCGCGTTCACTGCATTCGACAGCCTACCATACATTGCCAAACTATGTTGCTTCGATTTCGCAATCATCTTGCCGCTAAAGCGACAATCAGCTGAAATTTATTACTTCAAGTTACTCAATTTTGATAGCTATTTGCCTACAGAAGTGAGCCAAGTGTATATAGTGTCGTCTTGATTTTACATCGGTACCCGGAGTTCTAAGTGACCAACTGCAGGGTGCGCATCGGTGCACTGCCGACTGCAGTTTGAATAATCCGTATATCCTCTGAAACACAGTAGCAGTACGTACTACATAGAGTACGTTGAACGGAGAAGAACAAAATAAAACCATTCGCAGGTCATTCAGCCGGCGACCATGGGCGATTACCCGGGCAGTGGCGTGGCATGGCAAGGCCCCAGGAGTGTTGCAGGCTTGATGATGTCATCAGTATCGGCGTTCTCGATCACGTGCACAGCCTACAAATTGTCAACAAACCCGCGCGGCAATCCAACTCGATCGGGCAATATTTAGCGTTTGTATGTCACTACAGGAGCACAAATTTGGCTTATTTCTTTACTGAACAACATTTCACGATGGATGTAAGAGAATAATATGTAATTTCGAACATAAAAAAAGGTTAAAAGTTACAAATACTGGGGCTTTAAGGTGTAAAAACAGGAAGGTTAGACTGATTTTAATCTGTAATAATTTATGTAAATTATGAATATTGTGAAAATAACATGTGATTCTTAGCCACTTGTATCTGTTCAGATATATTTCTGTATGTTAGTTGTCAATAGTGATATTACAGTCAATAATATGTTTTTTTTAAGAATGAATTCAATAGGCAAATGTCTCTATGCAATTGGTATGAACGATCTTTTCTAATGGAATGGTTGTAAACAGAGGTTGACACAAAAAATTTGATGAAATTTCCTTTCAAAATAATTCTGTGACCTTCATGCCCTGAAACATATATTTTACTCGTAGAGTAGCCTTCATTTGAAATTTGATCCTGATTAAGGCCGTAGGGAGCCAATAAAAATTAAACTGGGATTAAAGCAACAGCTGAGTGTTTATAACATTGTCACATTAAAATAACTGATTATCAAGTCATTAATTACCTTTTCACAGCATTACAGATTTTATAGAATTGCTAAATTTGCATCTGTCATGTCTTAATGTCTTAAAATTTCTAAACCTGAATTTATTAAGTTTTTTTATTGAAGTAACTCTTTTTCAAATTTTAGGGTAAAAAATGATAGTATATTTGCATAATGGTCATAAAAATCTGTTGTCTGTCTGTATGATTTTTGAGTTTGGCTAATGTCAGTAATATCTGACAATATTTTTGCAAACTTTTCTGCAAATATTGCCTCTGTCATCAATGTTGTATGTTATTATGCATTAATTATTGACCTGTTACAGTGCAACTGATCCATCCGGGGTTAATTGTTGAAAATAGAGTCATCTGCAAGATGAGCAGTCAGGCAAAGAGTCCCTTGAGAGTTCAGAGGCCAGTCTTAAACCATGTTTCATTCCCAGTTAATGAAAGTATCTAGATACGGAGATGTTGGCCAGCTGTCTGTGCTCTGCCGTAGTATCTAACAAAGCAGCTTGATAGCGTCTATGCTGTGCCTTGTGGCTAGACTCTAAAGAGGCTATCAGAGTTGCAAACTCATCGGCAATGCAACGCTATGATTAGACTGAGAGATTCATCGCTGCAAGGCACTTACCATGATGGAGGATAATGGAGAGTGACATGGAGCAATAAATCTACCAGTACACCTTGTGATTGCATAGATATCATCAGATGTTTAGGAAGTATGGGGACATCAATATTTCTGTCGCAATTTTTTTCTCCCATCAATAGTCCTGTACACTCATAGTATTTTTGATTACAAGAACTTTGTTGGGATGATTAGTTTGTTTTGGTTTTCTTGTTGTGTTTTTAACAGCCAGAGAAACAGAATTAGTTATAACCAAAATAAGACAAAGATTGTAATACAGCAAAGGAAATGAACTGAATATTGACGCAGTGCAGTTAGGAATTTTACTTGCGTTTAAAAATTTGTCAGCTCTATGAATTCAGTATCATGGACACAGTTGAGGTCTAATGAAAATTTAAGGTTTGTTTTTACAACGTACAACAAAATTAGCTAATTTTAATTTGACAAGTGGATGCATGCTCTCCGGCAAACCTCGAAATTAGTGTACAGCAAACGTATCTGTTCACAATTTGAGGAAATAAATTGGATAAAGTGGCACTGCAGGTTTGTGAATTTTACCAGCACTAATATTCAGAAACCATGGTAACGTGTACTTTGAGAGCTGCAGTATATCATGGGATAAAACTGTATGACATGTAATAATGACATACAGGCAATGCAATTTGACCAATTCAGTGACAGAATTTCTGGAATTCCTCTTCTGTTCTGACCAGGGTAATCTGAATGTTGAAATTTGCCTCACGGCAGAGTTCTTAACATCTCTGCAACATGTTACTCTGAAAAATTTACCAATAGGATCTCCAGTGCGACACTTTGATGCCAGATCAATAGCTGCTGTTTCGATTTTTGGAAAGTAATATGTTGGATAGCTTTGTCCATGGCTGGTGAGTTTTCTGCTTAATCTCAATGCATGTTGTGATTTGAATATCATTGGATACTTTCAGTCAGTTGAGTTGAAGGTGCCAGTTACAGATGTTACTGACTTAAAGTCAGTGACGTCTGACCACCTTGCAAATCAGAAATCTTCCTCTCCGTGTGCCACTTGCTACTGAGGTGAGAAGGTACAGTACCAGACTCTATAGGGAAAATGAAAATAAAAAAAAACGGAACAAAAATTAATGGAAAATAACAAATTTTCTGTAACATCTTTGGCCGATATTAGACCTTCATGGATTGCTAGTGTTTTAATGATAGAATGCATAGAATCTGATTTGAGTGATACAAAGTAGTATGTGTGTGTTGGTAGATGTTAACAATTGTGCAATACAAGTGCACGCTTTACTTGTGTATGAAAGTGTAGAAATGATATTTTCTGGTGATTTGGAGGAAAAGAATTCTATTGTTTCATTTCAATAAAATTAAAGGAAGGGATATGGAGAGTTGTCAGAACTGCTTTTGTGCAACTTTCTTGTTTACAAATGGTATACTTTATGCTTGATATCTAGATGCGTCACGTCAATATAGCTGCAACATTTAAATTTTATGATATACATTATGACATCTATGTTATAACCATTTTCCTTGGATACGATCTTTACATTGGTCGTATGGGTTCTATACAACTTTATAGTGCAGTTCTTCCTTTAAGTTTAGACTTAAATGTCAGAAAGGCATTCACAGGATTAATTTTCTTGATAGACAAGTTAACAAGGGTTATTGTTGAAGTAAATATGCTGACTCAGCAATAATATATGTACGTTTTTGTCATGGCAACTTCACCCATCATGTGTCACTGTAAATAGCGCTGTTCACGGTTACAGGTTTGTTACTAAATATAGCTGTACGCGCGCGACATCGCACACGCAGCTTGAAATGCGGACAAATTTATCAATGTTGCATACGTGGCCGTTTTTGCAGTTAATACTCAGAGTCGTTAATATGTTTTATAGTATTCATTGTTACACTAGCAGTCGCCCACTGAGATGTATTTTCGTCGTTCTTGCATGCGTAATTTTCAAAAGCGTTATCTGAAAATGCGGACAAATATTTATTTTTGCATATTAATAAGAGAACAGTGACGTAAACTGTGAACGGCCCTATTGTTACAGTGGTTGTGTTGTGTAGTTCTAAAATTTCTCATGTGTGATTAAATTTTTTGATATTTTTAGTTTGACTTCATACTTTTCGTGTTGCATTTGCAAAATCATGATTTTCAACAAAATGTACTTGATGGTTTCATGCAAGACTTCAGATTAACGTATACCTGACTACATTAGTGTGTTAGGCTGGAAAATAATTGCTTCAGACAAGACGTAAACTGTGATGATTATTTTCTAGACTGAACAGGATGTAGGTTAATGTGAAAAGATAATACTCCAGTATGATTGATTGTGCAATGACCTTTCGACAAGCTTTGCCCACATACAAAATCATGTTTCAATCTACACTAAAATAACAAATTAGGTAAAGTTAATAACATTTTGGATCCATCGCCCAATTTTTTTTGCAGATTCAGCTTAGAGTTCTTGAATTTTTGGGGCAGATGTGTCGATGCAAAACTTTGTTTAAAATTAATGAATTTAGTTTAATGAATTTTAAGCACTAAAATGGACACTACTGGTATGTTAATATCGCTGGTGGACAGTGGAGTTGGTCTTCCTCTCGAAGATTCAATGTTTCTCCATATTAAATATTGTTTTGACCCTATGCTGACTTGTGTCAAGCAGTTCCAGTAATATCGGCAACCATCTTAGGTGCTTGATTTCAATGATAAATGTTCCAGTATAAACATAATGATCAGCGATATTTTGGTATTTTCTGTTTAAGCATGAGGGTAGCTGGCAGTGTAGTTGATATATAGGGAGAACTGCACAAAATTTGATGTGTGTCTTATTTCATCCCATCATCATATATATCCTTTCACCCCCATATGTCTGTGTAGAGGTCCAACTTCACCGTAGGAAACAATGGGAATAGTTCAAACCTTGGTGGTAAAAGGGTGATGTCACAGTGTTTTTGCTGAGGGCAGTAAGCAGGTAAATGCTACCGGGGTTCCTCAGTCATTTTACCGGGGTTCCCCTTGGTATATCAATGCAATCAGATTAGGGGACAGCAGCAATGTTACCTGTGTTCCTAAATCATTTTTCCAATATTCCCAAACCTTAGCAAAAACACTGTGTCAGACTGGTAGAGACTCTCAATAATCTCATTTGCAAACTAGCAAGTCATCATTGAGTAAATATGCTGACTCTGCAGTAATGTCTGTACAGATTCTCATGACAACTTTGACCATCCTTGTTCACCTCAAATTGTAATAGTAATTATATTGCACAGTTCTAAAATTCTTCATTTGACATTGTTATAAACAGTCCCTTTGTTAAACTCAAAAGCTGAAAATTAAACAACCGTGAGTTTAAAAAAACTTCTCAAGCAATTTGTTCAGAGATGTTTTAAATAATTTTTTTTCTTAACCTGAAAAACTGAACTTTGAAAAATGGTTTTGTACAACACGCTGAACATGTCCTGAGTGAACATTAATGTACTGTACATTTGTTATAGGTATCATGTGCGTTAAGTGAATGTTGAAAAACTGCCAGCATTTGTCATGAGCAGGATTTTAAATGGTTTCAACATCATTGGAAACAGAAGACTTTATTTAAAATGTGAAAAATTCAAAAAATTATACAAAATGGGCGTATTCTGAAATAACTTTTGGATTAGACTGTAAGAATTGTAAGAATGTGTACACAGTGACCTACCATGTCCTTTCCATGTGTTAATAGTGCTGTTCATGGTTACAGGTTTGTTACTAAATATGGCTGCACGCCAATGACATCAGACACTGCTGCTTGCAATGCAGATAGATTTTGTCAGTGCTCAGTGCATGGCTGTTGGAGCTTGTAGTCTGAGCTGTAAATGTCTTATCCCAGTATTCATTGCAACATCTGCAGTTGCCAATTAAGTTGTATTGGCATCATTCTCGAATGCGTAATTTTTAATATAATGTAATCTAAATTTGCAGACAAATATTTATTTTTGCATATTAATGAGAAAACAATGATGTCATTTGCCAACAGCCCTATTGCATTCCTGTCTGCTATGCTAAAGATGCTTACATCTTGCTTTGTGTTCAGAGGAATGTCTGAAGTCAAAGATGATGTCCTTCATACGAGTGTCCTTGTGAAGGTGTTCAGTGTTAAACTGATATGTTGTTCAGATTACCATCATCAAACACATACATACACTGATGCCATCAATGCTTTTCCATGGCTTTACAGTTGTTCGATTCATGTAGTGTGTGTTTTTGATTTTGACAGTGAAAGCTACACCAGTGGAAATTTAATCTAATTGACAAGATTTATCAAGAAAAGTGATGCATGGGCATTGAATGTGAACTATGAATATTGATTAAATGGGATGTGAGGTCAAACTGCGGTCACAGTGTGTCATTCATGGACTGAGGAAAATGTCATTTCAAAGATGAAAGTCTGTCACACCATAGCTTGAAATGCAGGCCTTTGATATTATGTTTAAATGTCAAAGAAAACTTTTTATTGCAATATTGTAGAAAGTAGACTGTCATCTATGCTTGAACAAAGTCTACAATATTGAGGGAATATGCATCTCAAAATAGAAAGACTTTAACTTTTGCGGAAACTTTCCATGAGAAAACTTAAAATCATTCCCTTTTGAAATAAAAAATAATATCAGGGGTCACCATGGAAAATTTGGTACTAGAGAAACAAATTTGTGCAATATTTACCAGTGCTTCAAATTCAAAATGGCTGCCAGTCATGTGTAAACTCATATAGGTAAAAGTCAAATCTTTGATTTCACAAAATCAACCAGTAGGAACTTTATTTACTCTGTAAACCCACAATTACAAATGGTAGATCAAAATTAGTGTTGTCAAAGTTGAGTGTGAATTACTGTCCCTGAGGTCAATCCTACCTTACCTTAATTACTGTGTAGAGATACAAACCTACCAGTATTAATGAGTTCATTGTTTATTGCACAATGGAAAAGTTGACAGCTGTTCTGCTTGGCTAAATTCCCATCACAAATTTTCTGAGCCTCAAAGGGGATATACCTGGTGTGAACTTATTTATTCCCTGACCACATAGAACTTCCAAAAGTGCTTATTCAGGCAGAGACCTTGCTCTAGTTTGTGAGACTATATCACGCTATTAACAAAACCAAGTTGTACAGACGTGACGATGGGCCACAACTAATTTTTTGCCTATTCACTAATATTTTTCCATCCTTAGTCCAAAAAATATATTCTGGAGGAAGGGCGGAACAAGATGTCCGTGTATTAAAATCCTATAATCAATGAATAAGATAAATAAACATTTTTCATGATGCAAATACCCATAAACAGAAATAAATAAATATTACAGCTGGATCAGCAAAATGATGACATACATGTCGATATCAACTGAATGTTGCTAAGCCTCAAACAATTTCTGCATAATACATGTGTTGATACTGGTTTATTTCACATCATTTGCTTCTGGGTGAAAATATCCTGAGTATCTTATTAAAAGGTTTAGAGTCAACTTTTACCGTGCAATTGAAGACTCCATTTAGAAAGTGACAGGGCATTGAAATGAAGTTGGTGAAGTAAAAAGATATCACAGGACATTGTCAAATTATGCCAGCTTGATGTCCTAGTGGATTATTGTAAATGTCGCCCTCTAGTGGTGAATATAATGTGTTCACTCGTCTTCTGATTGTAAGTTCAAAACTTTTTTCTTCTCGTCTGTATAGATTGAGTTTTAGCTATAGTTCCTTTTATAAACCAACAACTCAGTTTTTCGAATAGTTTATAAATGTTTTTACGCCAGTGTTGCTCTCTTTCGTTTTTACTAGTCCCATATTTACTGTAATTTTGTTGTTTTTTAGATTCCTGATGAAGATTCCCTGTGTGGAATCGAAACGTCGAAGTTTTAGAAATAAACTCTATTTTGGAACAGAGTCTTGTTTTTTCATCCGCTTAATGCTTTTGTTTATGGCAGGTTCTCAGTGGTACACCACCATGCTTACTTCATGTGTTGATGGCTTTAGATGTATTTTACGGAGGAGAAAATATGTAAATGTTCATAAAAGTATATTCTTTGGTAACTGTTGATTGGATGTAATAATAAAGCATTCACTAATGCACATAAATCTGTGCTGAAAAGTCCAATTGATAAACTGAAGAAAAAATATAAAAATCTTTCTTTATCAATGAAGTCTCCTCAGTTGCAAAAGTTTACTGGGTTGCTCCCTGTATGACTAATCACAAAGTCATGACCTCTAACCTTGTCATGACAACCTGAACAGCTGCCATTTCTGTATTGTAATAGAATGTAGTTTTTTCCTGTGGAAAATTTTTATGCCAAAAAATTGAAATGATTTGTAGATAAAAGAGTGGTTGACAAATGTTTATTAACTGCTACTTACTGAGAGAATAAATAAAGTAATAAATTCTTGTATCAGGCAAAAATTTATTGTATGTAATGGAAAATTTTCTCTGTCAAAGTGTTCACCTAGCTGTGAGTAGTGTGTGCTTAAACTTGACACTTGACAATGACCGTATCACCCTTTGGTTTTTTCATAGTTCATGTTAATTCACAGCTAGTTTAAAGAAGACATATACATGATGTTTTTAAATTACAATACTGTTGCTGTAAACAAGAACTCATTTAAGCCCAGACGAGCAAATGATGGAGATAAATCATAATCAGGTATTTGGTAGGATCAAATTTCCTTGTATGAAAAGAAAATAAGTGTTACGCTATTTAATATGATATTTAAATTAGTGAAGCTCAGCCACTTTTCATCACCATGCTTGGATATTTTGAACGTGTATTCTCTTCATAATATGGACTGAAAAAAATGAAAAGAAATTATATAATATACTTTCACTAAAATTGAAATATTTAAGGTTATAAAAGCTGGTTGATCAGTAGATAATGATGCTTTTTCCCCAAATTTTCAATTTTAGCTGTAAGTTGTTCAAGCAAAGACTACTCTCAGAAAGCAATCAGTTTTGTTTAGGAATGTGTATTACAAGTGAAAAATATAGAATTAGTCACACTACTATGCTCAAGGGCCTCTTTTAAAAAGTCAGCTTAGGTCATGCTGTTGACATGTTCATTCAGACAGGTGAAAGGTCATTTTGGGTCTTGTCAGAAGGTGAAAGGTCAACTAGGGTCCTGCTGTGTACATTTTCAATTATAATGTGTGTATTTGGACACCTAGAGTGTAAGGAATTTAACGCAAGTAGATGAGTCAGACATGAGAGCAAAGGTGGTGATGAAGGAGTGTGTGTATGTGAAGTGTTAAAGGTACTGGTTGTTTTATCAGTGTTGTCTCAAAACATATAGATTAACTTTGCAAAACTCTCAAAGAAGAACAAAGGAGTAAATAGTTGATATGAGAACCATTTCTTAAATGTCAAAGTTGAATTTGATAATTATAATTAATGTTGTGTGATTGCATAACCCAGCATGTCCATTCATCAATACAGAAAAGGAGTCGTCAAGCTATCTGTTAATTTTTCTACATTTGTATGATGCTGGTGTTTGTCTTCTGTGTAAAAGTAAACCATATTTCATATACAGACTTTCTAGTTTTGCCAGAACTGTTAATGAAAATGCCAAGTGATCAAGTTGACCACCAGTTTTGTATATATACTTATTACAACCTAGTTACTTTGTTGATGGAAAAAAATATTGATGATATTGGTGTTTAAAAAATCCCACAAAATGTGTTGGGACATGTAAAATAATTTGAGTCTAGCTTTGAAAAGTATAATAGCATTTCATGCTAGAATATCAATAGTGTTAATATTATGTAACAGCAATAAACCACCTCAAGATAGGGTCTACCTCTCGTTTTGAAAAGCACTAGCTCCATATTGCACTCGCTATCGCTCTTGTATATGGATGTCATGAACTGTCAATATCTTGGGGTATACCTATCACTGTGTGGTTTATTGTTTAAATATCCTGCCAAATAAGAAACATATGATTACCATGTACTTTGTAGAGGTGAAATTTGTATGCCATTAGGTGAAGCTTGGTGATGGACTATTTCAAAAAACACTGGATTGTTGTAAACACAGGTAGTGATGGGTTTTGTAGAGTGACTTGTAACACAGTTTGTTAACATAAGCATTTTAGGTTCCTTGTCACATCAAGCTGTTTGTTAGTTTGGTTTGAAGATAGTACAGGTCTATTGACATAGTGTGATAATATGCCATAAATCTGTCATCAAAACTTGCCATATCTGTTGGAAGTGTACAAACACGATGTACAAAAACAAAACAGTTTATATGATGCCACTCTAGAGGGCGCTATGTGACTGACAATGTGTTCGGCGTCAATGCCTTGTTCTGTGAATAAGCTTCACTTTTCATATGGCATTAGCCATATGGAGGAAATACAATAAATATAACGGAATGCTTTCATCATTGTTTATCAATTCCATTGTGAATTGCTAACTGTGGTTTTGTTTTACTGTTTAAATGTACTATTAATTGAAAATTGGGTTCTTTATAAAGTGTCTTTGTTGAGGGTGATATCTGGGTAAATTTTTCAAGGGTTCCCCTGTTATGTTTCCTGGGTTCCCCTTAAAATATCAATGCAATCCTATTAGGAGACAACAAAAATGTTCCCAATGCTGCTAAAACTTAGCAAAAACATAGATTCAAAATGCACCGAAAAAAAAAGATGACTTGGTGTTTTAACAGAAACTGTTTTCCCTGTTACTTTTTGCAGATGCCAAGTATGTCACACGTTATGATGCAACTTCCTATCGAAAACTTTTGAAGATGAACACCGTAGGTTACTTATAGTCTGACAATTACATCTGCCTGGATTGCAACTACTGCTCGTGCTTGGATCCTGGAGGAGAGTTTCACCCCTATCTTTGTGCCGACTCTCCCAGTGAATTCCTGATCTTCTTTCCTTGATACCTGTACTTCTGGTGAAGGTGAACTACTTTCTGATGCATGACAGGTGAAACTTGTTTTATTTTTTGCATCGTGATTTTCACTTCAGTTTTTGTTCTATCTATCAAAACTCTGGCATTTGTGTCAGTAATGCTTGAAAAATATTTGTTTTCGAAAATATTAGTATTTTAGGGGATTAATAATTTAGCTGGAAAGGCACTTGAATAGGATGCCACTGTACCTTTTGGAAATGCAAAATTAGATAAACCCTGGTGTTTTCCAGAGAATGATGAGACATACAGGCATACATGCAGTTTGAAGAAAGGGTTACAGTTTGAGGAAAAAATTAAGAAAATTTCGTGTCCCATCATGGAAAGTGTGGTGAAATGTTACAAATCAGTGGAGTGGTATGTAAAGTCATGTATCTCTCTGAATATATAAGCTGTCCTTTTTCAACAATATAAGGTACGCTGTACCAGCTCAACATTTACAAAGACCCAGATGTCAATTTCAGTTTCAGTTTATTTGTAGTTCTACCAGCTAAAAGTCTGTTGGCAAGGAGCCAATGAACAAAACAAACAAAACAAACAAGACAGAATGAAAGACACACACACACAAAGTTCCCAAATGATAAAAGTACCCGTCAAAAAAATCAACAATCTAAATGATTACAGAACTTCAATGAATCAGCAGAACTCCGTGTTAATTGTAAAACTTTTTTACTGTAAGTGACCATGTCTACATCTCAACATGTGCCATCAAGGACCTCTTTTAGTCATTGTCTTGAGCAACATAACAAAATGGAACCAGGTAGCTGAGGACGGCAAACATCACCATTGAACTTGAATTTAAATCTTGATTAACTTTAAATAAATATCTGACTGGTCATGGCTAATACTTTGCATCCTGTGGTGTTCCACTGAATAAAATTGATGTCAGTGGTGTCGTATTCTTGGAGATAGCCACACTTTGTATTAGCCATGTGACAGCAACAAGCCTGTGATCATGTATTCAAAGGTTGTTTGCTTTTCAATTCAGGTTGGGTGGGTTTAGGATTTGCCAGCAATAAATTGAAGTATTTTTCTAGGAGTCTGTGTGAAGAGGTCAGAGACCATTTTGTGATATGGGGCACTTTGCATAATGAGGACAAGGTCAGTTTGTCCCTCCACACCTGTCCCATTGCAAACTTGTATAATATCCATAGGAATCATGGGAACTTGTTGTCAGAGCTTTGTAGCTTTGTGTGATTCCTTTAAAAACTGCCTGACTAATAGATTTAGAAAACATATCATTCAGACCAATGAGGTAAATAATCCTTCCCAGTTTATGTAAACTTTTGCAGTTTACCTTCAACACATTGACTTTGCATCCATGGCCAGAAGTCGGGATTTTTTCATTTTAGACATTTTTACATTTTAGTAGTGCATGTTTGACATGTTAGGTCGGAACTAACGTGACCAAAAAAGCCAATCGTGCAAACCTATCGTGTATCGTGCACGCCTAACGTGTACGGACCTAACGTGTCTAAAATGTCTAACGTGCATGTCATTTTAGGTTTTCATCATGAGTCAAAATCTATCATGCCAATCGTGCAAACCTATCGTGTATGGTGCAAACCTAACGTGTACGGACCTAACGTGTCTAAAATGTCTAACGTGTATATCATGACTGGAGACCCTAAAATTACATACACGTTAGACATTTTAGACACGTTAGATACGTACTCGTTAGGTATATGTACGATACACTGTAAGTTTGCACGATTGGCATGATAGACTTTGACTCGTGGACAACCTAAAATGACATACACGTTAGACATTTTAGACACGTTAGCTCCGTAAATCTTAGGTCGGCACGTTATACGATATGTCTCTAACTCTATCATGCCAATCGTGCAAACCTATCTTGTATCGTGCAGACCTAACCTGTACGGACCTAACGTGTCTAAAATGTCTAACGTGTATGTCATTTTAGGTTTTCATCGTAAGTCAAAATCTATCATGCCAATCGTGCAAACCTATTGTGTATCGTGCAAACCTAACGTGTAGGGACCTAACGTGTCTAAAATGTCTAACGTGTAGGCCTATGTCATGTTAGGTTTTCATCATGAGTCAAAATCTATCATGCCAATCGTGCAAACCTATCGTGTATCGTGCAAACCTAACGTGTACTGACCTAACGTGTCTAAAATGTCTAACGTGCATGTCATTTTAGGTTTTCATCATGAGTCAAAATCTATCATGCCAATCGTGCAAACCTATCGTGTATGGTGCAAACCTAACGTGTACGGACCTAACGTGTCTAAAATGTCTAACGTGTATATCATGACTGTACCATTCAACTTATCTGGAGACCCTAAAATGACATACACGTTAGACATTTTAGACACGTTAGATACGTACTCGTTAGGTATATGTACGATACACGATAAGTTTGCACGATTGGCATGATAGACTTTGACTCGTGGACAACCTAAAATGACATATACGTTAGACATTTTAGACACGTTAGCTCCGTAAATCTAAGGTCGGCACGTTATACGATATGTCTCAAGATTCACTTGATGGCCTACAAACACGGTAAGGTCTAACTCTATCATGCCAATCGTGCAAACCTATCTTGTATCGTGCAGACCTAACGTGTACGGACCTAACGTGTCTAAAATGTCTAACGTGCATGTCATTTTAGGTTTTCATCATGAGTCAAAATCTATCATGCCAATCGTGCAAACCTATCGTGTATCGTGCAAACCTAACGTGTACGGACCTAACGTGTCTAAAATGTCTAACGTGTACGTCATTTTAGGTTCTCCACATGACTCCAATTTCTATCATGCCAATCGTGCAAACCTATCGTGTATCGTGCAAACCTAACGTGTACGGACCTAACGTGTCTAAAATGTCTAACGTGTACGTCATTTTAGGTTCTCCACATGACTCCAATTTCTATCATGCCAATCATGCAAACCTATCGTGTATGGTGCAAACCCAACGTGTACGGACCTAACATGTCTAAAATGTCTAACGTGCAGACTTTTACAGTGTTTAGTCATGCACGTTTGCCTTACACGTTTGGGTTCTATAATGTACAATGGCATACAACTCCCCATAGCACGATAGCTTCAACAATGTGAAACGTGCATTTTTACCATCTACTGGCCATAGCTCATTGACTTTGCTGCAGGAACATTAATTATTATCAATGGTAACATCAATAGTAGTCAATTGAAGGGGAAAAAGTTGCTCATTAGTAAAGTGTATGGCCAGACATTCATTCATAGCTTGTACCGTACCGGGGGTATATTGATTCACATTAATCTTGATGAGGAAATCATAATAAGTTTTCATAAATTAGCCCTTGTCATTATTACAAATTTAATCTCCCCTAAGGGTTGACAAAATAAATGGCCACCTTGTGAATTTTAATATCCATAACTTTTAGGTAACTTTCTTATTCTTTTCAAAACATTTGCACAGTGGGCATACATTGTCATCCTTGATTATGAAAGAAGATATTTTAAAGCCCTTAGCTGTGAATGTGTGTTTAACCGATCTAAAAATATCTCACCTATTTTCCCAGAGCTTTCTTTGAATAAGACCCATTAACGACAGAAAAAAGTATATAACACTGTCATAAGTGCTGAAAGTGGCATATAAATTCAAACATTTTAATATCATTTGAGATTTCCCGCAATTTTCAAAAACTACCGGTATGCGACAGAGAAAATAAAGATAACAACAAAATTTTGGCAATCTTGTGTTATGCATTCAAGTAAATGTCATCATGCTTTTTTCTTTTATGATCACGATGTGTATGTGCAGGAAATACTGCATTTTTTTGTACTTTTCTGCGGGGATGCCATTTTATGAGTGCAGCACCTGTTTATAATTTAACCAGTTAAAATGCGTAGGCACGGTCTATTATTCAGCAAACGGTGTTATCCCCCCCCCCACCGGTACATCTATGGTATACCCCCTTCAGTTAGCACATTTGCATGAACCAACTTTGGTTTGAAAATAAAATCATGAAAATAATGCATACATTTTGCAGCTATTGGGGTTTTGAAGTCCATGAGTGAGCAAAGTTTGAAGACCTGTCTTTTTTTCCTTGGTTCAATTTCCAAAGGACAACAAATTTTCTTCCTAAGAGTTGTTGAATGGAATATTTCACAAACCTACTTTAAATTACCTTGGTTCACCAATCAGGCTGTAGACTGTAAAGAACTTTGCTGGCTGGTAGCAATGTGATGACAGAAATTTGGTTTCACAATATCAGGGCTGTATCTGTGCAGTCTTGGCTCCTTGCCAGCAGTCCAGATTTTTGGCGGGAACTTATTGGAGGAGCAATAAAAGTTTAGACATAGGGGTATTATGTGATAAGACCACTAAACACTTTGACACTCAGAACTAGGAATGTCCTCTGTCACATTCTGTGACAAACAAAATTGTTCGCTTTTGAAAGTCACAGATTTCAGAAAAAAGGTTAACATGGTGTTGGTATAGAACTTTTCTTTCAGAGAAGACAGTCATGCCAGGAAAAGTTCTACAACAGTCATTTGCAGTAATTTGACAAACTTGTTCTCTACTAATAGCTGGATGGTTATCCTCTCAATGGCAAAGAAAGTAAATACCATTGATGTGAATTCTAATTCTGATAATCTGATGTGAGAAAATAACTTAAAAATGCAGTCAACATGTTGTTTATCTGAAAGTCCACCAGTAGTTAGTGTAAATGCTACAGCATCGTAAAAGGGAAATGGTACAGCTGGCCATATCAAACAAAGTTGCAGTATAAACAGATTGAGATACTGTAGCATTCTCCTTTAAACTGTAAGACAGAAACTTTTACTCAAACTTTCCTGAATGAAACTTTTGAACATGCATTCACCAAATCAAGAATAAAAATCAGGGGTCAAGTTTGGTAAAGAAACAAAGGACCTGAAATTTATCAATATTTGAAATTCAAAATGGCTACCATTAGTTTGCTAATGATATAAGGAATTTCTAATATTGACGGAATCACACCTTTCTTTCATGGATCAAAACTGATTGTGCTAAAATTTCATGTTTCACAAGAGCTTTACATTTATGTTAAATTGGTTTCTTGTAAGTTACTGTCTTGTGTCTTGTACTGGTGACAAATGAAAATTTAATATTCTGCCAAACACTTAACAAAGGAATGGCAGCCATTTGGATTTTGTTACAGTAAATTTGAAATTATTTGCTTTTCTGATGTGAAAACTAGGGTTATAAGCAATCTTGTTATTCTTGATTACAGAGGAAAAGATTTTCAACTTTCCTTCAGTAAATCTGAGCAAAGTTTTGTCAGCTTTATCTGAAAGCAAAGTGACTAATTTGATAAAAATTTCACTGGAAAACCGAGGACTAATGCTTAATGTCAACAAAACTGATGTGAAAACCAGGTTCTAAGGACTGTCCCTTTAGGATCTTGTTTTTCTAGGTTCACTTTGCCTACAGCCAAAAAGTTTTCTGAGAATTATTTGAATGTAATATCTTTAGAAACTTTTTAAAAGCTCCTAGGTTCATCTTATAGAAATGTAAACAGCATTCTAGCTGGTAGTATAAATAAAACTTTCCAATATCAAGCAGAAGTAACAATATATTTTTATTCTTGAATGCAAAAGAAAACATTCCAAAGCTTCCTTTGGCATAGCTAGCTCCTTTTTCTAGGGTAGGACATGCCTACAGTCAAAAAGTTGTTTTTTCCAGCATCATTGAGTGTGCCGGTGGTATCTTTAAGAAACCACTTGAAAGCTCCTCTGTTTGTGATATAGAATTGTAAACAGCTTGCTAGCTGATATCATTGTAATGACAGATATACGGTATTTGCTTTGATAATGTGTACAGACATGGGGGTGTATCCGGTTATTTGTGAAGCAATAAAAGTTTTGATGGAGAGGTGGTAATTTGAGGACACCTTACCCCTTGAATCTCAAAACTGGGGTTCTCGTTTGTCATCTTTACAGAAAAATTGTCAGATTTCGAAAGAAACTCAACAACTCCGGTAAACTAACACAGTATTGATGTGCAGATTTGGTGTCACAGAAGGCACTCACAGAAAATCTTGTTCTGTCGCAGTCGTAATGTATCGGTAGTTCATTGTAGGAAATTACATTCTTCAAAACTTTGATTCTTGAGTGGGAATTTTTTCTATCATCTTCAGAGAAAAGTTACAGTATTAGAAACTTTCTAAAACTGATGTTGTTAAACTTCAGTGTCTGAGAAGTGAGTCATGTCACCAAAAACCTATACTGGTGCAATAGCTAATCTGTGCAGTTCACCTGACTAACATTTACATATTCACATACAGTATTGGCTTTACACTAACAGTTTGGTTTTTGGTGGCAACCTATAGGCAAAGCAATAAAGTATTGATACACTATACAGGTGTAAATTTGAGGACACATGTGCCTTGACATTGAAAACGAACACGACAGAAGGAAAGACACATAATATTGAAATTTCCTAAATTATAAAAGTACCACTTTGAAAATCAAGAATCTAAATGACTGCAGAACTTCTATGAATCGGCAGCACTTAAGGTAGCTTTCTGCCTTTGTTTTGGTATTTTGAGATAAAATCACGATTTTTCTTTTATCCCTGAAAAGTATTCCTATAATATTGATCTTCCTTGTGTGTAGAATATCTTGGTCGTGAAGTTCCTGTTTTTGGGTGAAATTTTGGAATAAAAATGTACGAGAGGCACAGGTGTACATTTTGGCATTTGAGACTACCGTTAAGTCTTGATTGACAAGGGATTACGCTAGGCAAGCAGCGTCACAGTATTCACATGCACTTAGACAACATCCGCTGTGAAAATCCCATTAACACCTACCGTTCACTGCGTGGGTCAAGACCATAGAGTGTACCTGGCGAAAGGTGGGTCTTACCGTTTTTCTCATAGGGGTGGCCGCTCCCAAAAGATCATAATTTATCGACACAATCGGACAAGGTCAGACTTATGACATTGTTGACGGTACAATTTCAGATTACAAAAATGGCCCACACACTTAATGTTTTATCTGGGACATTTTTGTGCTTTTGTAAAAGCACCAGGAGTGTGGGATAAGTTTCGTAATGTTAAACATCTTTGAAGAGGCTGTCCCGTATACATAAATGGTACGTTCCACTGGCGGCCTCAGTGACAGCGGGAACACTTGAATACCGCAACAGACACCCTTCACATCTTCAACATTCAAGCACGGTCCCTCTGTGGAGGGACCGTGATTCAAGCAACATTCGGCCTCTTTCGGCCGAAGTTTCGGCTTCTTTTGGCCCCAAGACATTTCGACACCCCCGTTACGATTTATTTTTTCCCTTCAAACTTATAAGTAACTGACAGACCAGTCATATTCATAAGAGTGACCTTTGCTTTCTGACCAGTATGACTTTTACAGTGCCGTTTAGGCGCCGCTTTTCAAACTTTGACAGTGTCGGCGGCTATTGCTATCGAAAATGATATGAAACTCTTTCCTCACGGTTTTTCACCATGTTCTCACAAACTTTAAAGCATGTGAATGCTGACACTATACTTCTCAGTGTTTTGATTTGTAACATTTGGCACGAGTTCCCCCAACCAGGTAGTGCCGAAACGTCTTTGGTCGCGTTGCCTAAACGTCTTGGCGTCGGAAATTGTGCGGCCGAAACGACTTTGCGCCAAAAGGTCTAGAAACCCGACATTGTCCGTTCGATGAGAATAATGAGTGAGTTGAACAATTTGTGAATAAAAATGAAATATCAGAAACCGCGGCTCTTGAACTACTTGGGATTAGAAAATACAAGGTGGAAACAAATTGCATGGGCTTCAAGACATCGACAGGAAATTTTCCCAAGGCAAAATACGTAGCAATGCAGAAATCACGCGCCACAAAACAATAGCTGCTTTGGTTTGCAGACGTTTTGGCACAACGGCAGTGAACTGAAATGTCGAAGTCGTTTCAATCCCGCGGTCCCGTTTTTCCTTGTCCCATTTCGTTACCGACCTTGACAAGGTAATACGTCGACTAATAAATGTTCATCGTACACCGGACGAATGTGAATCAAATGATTTTATGGGAATGGACACGGCAACATTGTTATCAGTTATCATGGCAGTACCCAAATGCTGCAGGACCGAAGACAAATTTCAATATGAATTTGACCGTCACAACGTAATAACGTAATCGCCCTGAGTTTTCATCAACATGTCATCGTTGGTCGGTAAACCATTGAATGAGACGCTTACGGGCTAACTACTTGAATACAGTGCAAAACACCATCCTAATCCTGAAATTTACATGTAATGAAGACGGGTCTGATATCAAATTCGCCTGGAATCGATGGTAGTCATATTAGGCGAGCGGCAGACACACCCATTTTTCACACTTAATGTACCCACCTTACATACGGCCACATCATACATCATTTGAAAGCTTATTATCTCTACTTCAAGAAAATTGACGATGTGGAGCTGCCAAGTAGGGCCATAACCCCCTAATTTGCATAATTCACATGGGTACCCAATTTGCATAAATGTGATATAAAATTAGGAAATTCATTGTTAACTACTCTAAACATACTTTTAAACTATTGAGTGATATATCAAATGAAAGGTATTTGCATGTAGAATACAAAATTGATATCCAAAAAGATATTTAAAATGGTTTTACTGGAATATTTTCATATTAATACTGAAAAAAATATTTAACCCTTTTGAATAACAATATCTTAAAAATTTGAACACATACAGCCACATCATACAGCCACATTATACATCATTTGAAAGCTTACTATCTCTACTTGAAGAAAATAGACAACATTTAGTTGTCAAGTACGGCCGTAGCCCCTAATTTGCATAAGTCCCACGGGTACCCAATTTGCATAAATGCGATTAATATTAGATATTTATTATTCACTACTCGAAAAATACTTTTAAACTATCGAGTGATATATCAAATGAAAGGTATTTGCATGTAGAATACTAAAAGACATCCAAAAATATATTTATATTCATTTTACTGAAATATTGTCATAAATATATTGGCAAAATATTTCCCCTTTTCAATAACAATATTTAAAAAAATTTAATACAAAAAGCCAAATCTTACAGCATCATCATACGTTATTTAAAAGCTTACTATCTCTACTTCAAGAAAATTGACAATGTGGAGCTGTCAAGTACGGACGTGGTCCTTAATTTGCATAATTTACATGGGTACCCTATTTGCATAAATGCGATATAAAATTAGAAATTTATTAACTACTATAAACATACTTTAAACTATCGAGTGATATATCAAATGAAAGGTATTTGCACGGAGAATACAAAATGGATATCCAAAGAGATATTAAAATGATTTTACTAAATTTTTTTCGTACTAATGTAGAACAATATACTTTCCCCTTTTTAATAACGATATTTTAATAATTTTAACACATAGAACAGCATCACACAACCACATCAAACGTTATTTGAAAGCCTATTATCTCTGCCTCATGGAGAAAGACGATATGCAGATGACAAATAGGGCTGTAATGATTTAATTTGCATAATGCAAACGGGTACCTAATTTTCATGAATACAATATAAAATTACAAAAATCAATTGTAAAGTACTCTAAACTTAGTTTTTAACTATCAATTGATATATCAAATGATAGGTATTTGCATGTAGAATAGAATCATGAACTCCAAACGTGTATTCAAAATATTCTTATTGAATATTTTCAATTAAATCGTAAACGTTTTGACTAGTTTATAATATTCAAAATATTGTGTACTAATAGCGAATAATGCTAAAGTTTTGGGGATAAATATCTGAATTTGTTTTGCAATTGATTTTTTGTTTATTAAGGATACGAAAACTGGAACATTTTCCTGTCTAATTCCCATATAGCTGAACAACAAGAATACATAAAACCAATTGGAACTAATTTGGGATAATTGGGTCTTCATATTTTGCAAATTTTCTAAAGCGTGTTTTGTGCTCCATAGTTGAGTGTTGAAATATAACAAGTTACTCTTAAAAACATTACAAGTAAAAAGAAAAGCAGATGAGCTTAAATTTGCAAATTAAACCGACATTACTTCACCATCCAATTATCCAAAATTAGTTTCAATCTTGTTATAAATAGCTGTGTGTTGAATCATGACCCTTTTGTATTATTGATGTCATTTTTGTTTCAATTTCTCTAGAAATCTTGTTTGATGGAGACATCATTGGTTACTACATCTGTGTTACATCTGTATTTTCAGTTCAGTTATGTGGAATATGTAGACGGAAGGCACCATATTTCATTTATCGTATTTATTGTCATATAATGAAGGAAAAGCAACTCAACACACCGTTCATATCTTCGTTGTTTGCATTTTGTGTATGATATTGTGTATATTGTCAGTGTATATTATGTTTGGCTGTTTTATATATCGTGTTAATTAGCCATGGCGATTATTCTAGTTAAGAGTAAAACACTAGCACCACTTACAAGTTGGTACCTTATGCTAAAAATACAAGTGAACAAAATGACGCCCACGAGGAAAGTTCGTGGGCCGCCCAATTATAAGTGGATGATGCAGTCCAACCTTTCACAGATCAAAATTCATTGACTATTTTCTCAAATAAATCGTGAAGAAATAAACAACATACATCAAAGATACGACTGATTTACACGGAAAATTGAGACAATAAAAGTTCCGGCCAATGCGACATTGGTAACACTAGACATTGTTTCAATGTACACTAATACAACGCACAATGAACCAATGGAATCAGTCGACAGAGCATTAAATCAGGAAAAATCATCAAATGATTGCATAATCAAACAACCAACAACAAAATACATGATAGCTATGCTGAAAATAATCTTGAAAAACAACACTTTCAAGTCAACAGTGAATTTTACCGTCATGTATTTGGGTGCGGTACGAGATCTCCAGTTTTACCAGAAATTCCCGACATTACATTTCACAAGACAAAATGAGAATAATTCAGCAACACACTGAACAAATATCGCTCTGACTGAGATTCAGAAACGATGTATGATTCTCATTGGAACTCAACACAAGCTTAATTAATTCATATCAAACATGAAAAAATGCATCATACTTTCAAATTTTCGAAAGCTCCTCTCAAGAAATCATATCGTTAGACCTCATTATCTATAAAGGTCATCGGTGGAACAAAGAGGACATTCTCGACTGCAAAACACACACAAAACCAACAGATACATTGCGGTTCACGAAACCAAACGGCAACATTCAAGGGCCTTCTTAAACGCGAAACATTACGATACATTAGAACAATCATGCAACAACAAGGCAATAGAGAATACAAGATATTTTGAGATACAAGTAATGAAATGCGACCAAACGATTCTAAATCTTGTTAAATTATTACTAACTTTGGACAATCGGATGACATTTAAATGTTATTAAATTTTCATTAAATTAATTTCAAAACCTTGGAATCGTAAATAGTAAAAGGGAACCAAAACATTTTCAGGTCCCCTATATGCTGATCAAAATCTCCAAGTACCCCTCTACAATCTCCCAAAATTTTCGAATCCAATCCGAATTCCTCTGCCTCTCACCGTTATTTTTGAGCGTAGCCTAATCACATACATAAGAAACGGAAATATAAGCGTTACGATGATGCCAAACTTCACAAAACCTACAACAGTCAGATCTCCGATTCAAATGAGCGTACACAAATACAGCCTGAACGAACAGTAGACATCCTAGCTTCCGTACTTGAACAAACTGAACTTTCAGTGGAACAACTCGATTGGTAACACCTACAATCATTCAATCAGTGCACATGTTTCACCAAAAAAAATGAAGGACTGATGAAGACAACTCTGTTCTCGAAAGGTAGCATCAAAGGATCGCAGTGTCACATTAGTCTTGCTACCCCATAGGGCAGAACACGTAGATTAGGGTTACGTCTCGCCATGGTAAATCAACACTATACATAAAACGGCCAAACATAACATAATATACACTTACAATATACACATGTACCGTACACAAAATTCAAACAACTAAGATATGAACAATTTGCGGAGCTGTTTTTCTTATTACATGTCACCAATTGTGTCTGCTGTCGAATTAATCTTCCCTGCACAGACCTTTGTTCCTGCCAAGGCAGCGATAACTGTGGCAACCCTTTTACTCATGACAATGCTGGTGAAGAAGAGGATGATGAATTCCTACAATTACTAGATTTACTGGAAATGACATGAATGATTTGGATCATGAATCATGCCATTACTTTGACTGCAGCTTACTCTGACACATTGTTTCAGCTACAAAGCTACATTTCAACAACTATAATAGTGTCTTTCGTGTGGATCTTTTTGTTGCATTGATACTTAAATTAATTTTTTTAAATACCATTATTGAAAAGAGGAAATATTTATATCGACAGAAATATGAAAATATTTCCGTAAATTAATTTAAATATCACTTTTGATATCAATCTTGTGTTTTACATGCAAATACCATTACCACAGACCATATATCACTCGATAGTGTAAAAGTGTGTTTAGAATAGTTAACAATGAATTTTCTAATTTCATATCTCATTTCTGCAAATTGCTTACCAATGTAATTTATGGACATAAAGGGGTACGGCCTTCCTTGATAGCTCCACATTGTCAATTTTCTTCAAGTAGATATAATAAGCTTTCAAATGACGTATGATGTGGCTGTATGATAGGACTCTATGTGTTAACATTTTTAAAATATTGTTATTCTAAAGAGGAAAATATTTTTCCATACAAATATGAAAATATTTCAGTGAAATACATTTCAATATCTCTTTGAATATTCATTTTGTATTCTACATGTAACTACCTTTCATTTGATATATCACTCGATAGTTTAAACGTATGTTTAGAAAAGTTAACTATAAATTTATAATACTATATCGCATTTATGCAAATGGGTATGCGTGTTTATTATGCAAATTAGGGGGTTATTGCCCGATTTGGTAGCTCAAAATTGTCAATTTACGTGAAGTAAAGATAATAAGCTTTCAAATGACGTATGTTGTGGCTGTGTGTTGTTGCTGTATGTGTTAAAATTTTAAAATATTGTTATTCAAAAGGGGAAATATTGTTTTCCATATAAACATGAAAATATTTCAGTATAATCAATTTAAATATCTCTTTGAATATCCATTTTGTATTTTAAATGGAAAGATCTTTCATTTGATATATCACTCGATAGTTTAAACGTATCGTTAGAGAAGGTAACAATAAATTTCAAATATTATATCGCATTTATGCAAATTGGGCACCCTTGTTAATTATGCAAATTAGGAGGTTATGGCCCTACTTGGCAGCTCCACATTGTCAATTTTCTTAAAGTAGAGATAATAAGCTTTCAAATGACGTATGATGTGGCCGTATGTAAGGTGGGTACATTAAACTCCTAAAATAAGGCCCTTTTTGTGGATTCGCCGCTCGCCTAATACATGTTGGATACGAACGACAGCAGAGAGTTATCTATCTGTGACGTATGACGCTTGACGAGCGGTCTATGGCATGCAACTTGCGCTTGATGAAATGACGTACTTTTCTCTATGTTCATGTTTTCTCAACTTCTCTCCTTTGACTTTTATGCCGCCGACAGGCTATGGCTCATCTTAAGTAGCATAAATGACTCCAGAAACGGTCTTCACCCACAGAAATGCTGTACAGAGTGAGGACGAACTATTGTCTCAGAAATTCTCGTAGTTTGATTAGTGTTAATCGGTTTTCAAGGCGCGTGAAGATCTAAAAAATGGCTGCTTACTAGAATCCTCGGTTACTCTAACCGTAATGGATCACAGCATGGAGCTGTTCTTTTTATCTCCATGATCACAGACACCGCAAATGTACATCCACATACAAACGCAGATATTTTTGTTGTCAGCCAATATTGTTTTCTCTATATCACTCATCGGGCTCGCTTTCATTCCGCAGCCGTGAGTCGTTTCCGAGGTCGAATCGAATGCTGCCATAAACTTACACTATAGTGTACGCTTGTCATGGAGGTAATTAGTCCAAGCGCTTGTGTAGACGGCATCGAGATGCCGTAGCAGTTCCGACAGTTAGCTCGAACAGTTAATATTCATTTAAACCTTACAACTAATCAGTCAACAGATTATGCATAATCCCTTCCCTGGCACTCCCCAAGTGTATTTACTCATCAGCTACTGTGTAGATTGCGCTCTAAAAAGAGTACAACGCTCCCAAAATTCACCCATTTTAGCCTCATTTCGACCGTTGACACTGATTTCAATGAGTGAATATACTGTTGAAGTTGAACACTTTGATTTCACTATCTGGTTTTTAGTGTTTTGTCGGTTGAGTACATTGTTTATTGCCATTCAAAAGGAAAAACCCGAACCAATTTACTAAATCGCCTTTTTCTCAGTTCGGCATTTTGTCACATTGCAGCACGTTCAAAAGAGTTTAACTCGAGAACGCGTGAACGGAAGTTCACCAGATTTTCACAGACGTTTGTCGAGTAGGTTGTCTCCAAAACCGTGTCTCAGTTTTTTTATGAAGATTTTTAAAGTCGAGTTATTGCTGCTTAATGAGGCGGCATTGTAAGACTAATCGGTGGATAAACTTTGACTCAACGATGTGAAAAAACTAAGGCCTTTTTCAAAAATCTGAGACACGGTTTTGTAGCCAGTATTCTGAAGACCAATTGCCCGTTAACACCTAAACAATAGCCCCTATCCGCTCAGACTTAAACTTTTTTACGTGAGACCACCATTTTCTTTACACTTTCACTAAGATCTTCAAAAAAATTCATCGCACACTAATTTTCTCGATAAAACAAAAAAATTCATAAAAATAGCTTTCAGGTGATATATAATACTTGGGTAAAAGTACATATCTTGATGGCAAAATTCACGTTTGAAAATAGGTCGTCGCAAAGGTGGAAAGCTACCTTAATATGAGTTGTTAAAACTTTTCAAAAGTAAGTGACAAAGTCTCCATTGCAACAAGTGCTAACATGGAGCTGTTCTAGTCTTTGTCTTGAATAAAATAATAGAGTAGAACTATCGGTATGTAGCTGAGGACAAAAAAAGCACAATTAAACTTGATTTTAAATCATGACTGTGGATAAATGGGTGCCTTGTCATGGCTAATGCTTTGCATCCCCTAGTGTTCCCTTGCCCAAAATTGATGCCAGCGGTGTTGTCTGAACTGTATTTGCCATGTGACAACAACAAGCTTGTAATCACATACTCAAAGATAATTTGCCTTTCAATTCAGGTTATGTGGGCGTAGAGATTGCTATCGATATAAAATAGAAGTTTTTTCTAGGAGTCTGTGTTGCAGGTCACGTTGACAGGTCACGTCAGAGACCATTTTGTGATCTGGGGCATGGGGCATAATGAGGACAAGGTCAGCTTGTCCCTCCACACCTGTCCTGGTGCCAACTTGTATAATATCCATAGGAATCATGGGAACTTGTTGTCAGAGCTTTGTAGCTTTGTGTGATTCCTTTAAAAACTGCCTGATCAGACTTAGCCAGAGAAGTATTCAGACCAATGAGATACCGTTAATGTGATAATACAAAATTTAATTGCCCCACAGAGTTGACAACATGAAATGATGACTATATCTTGTGATTGTAATATCCATAACTTTAAGGTAATCAACAATTTTAGACATTGTTGTTGTCCTTGATTATGAAAGAAGACATTTTAATCTTTCTGTGAGTAGATCTGTGCAAAATGTGAAGACGTGATGTTTTCTTGGTTCATATTGCCAAAGGACAAGAAGTTGTCTTTCTAAGAGTTGTTGAATGGAATATCTCTAGAACCGACTTCAAAGTACCTCAGTTCATGCTGTAGTCTGTAGACAGCTCAATGGCTGGTAGAACTTGTAGTGACAAAAATTTGGTTTCATAATATCAGGGCTGTATTGAGGCAGTAGCAAAATTGATATCTTCATTCAAACTAAAATTTTCATATCGAACTACTATGGAATTAACAAATTTTGTCTTGATTGCACATGATATAGTGAAACTCATCCTCATCTGTGTTTGTATCACACTTAGTGCAGATTATGTCTTCACCTTCATTTTAAAATCTCTTTTAAATTTAATATCTATGTGTAGTCTATTATGATACCTTTTCTGCACATACCTGTTGTTTCCATTTTAAAATGTAGTCATTAATTATCTTATCTGTTAATTTTTTCACCCTTTATCATTTTGCCAAAAATAATCCATTGACTTCTTGCATTACCATTGCCCAGGCCATACAATATACCATTACATCAAGGATCAAGCTGTTTTCTTTTTAGTGCGTGTTCTATACCAATATTAACCATCATCTTCTTAATAAAAGTTAAAATTTGGTGCCTGCCCATCTTATCTTGCACTGCTAGGTTTCTTTCTGATGGATTACTGGGAGAAGCATCTTACACAGCTTAATTGAGATTCATCAATTTTTCTATAGGAGTCCTATCTGTATATTTTCAGCTCCCCAGATTTCACAGATCCATAAGTTAGTATTGGTCTAATAGCATGGTCAAAAATATTAATCAATGCTCAATTATTCATATTCTTTGATGAACTAGGAATTTTTCTGATGTAAAGAAAGCTTTCAGTGCCTTCTTGTATAGAGTCTCTTTTGCCATTAATCTTCCCATTACATTTGAAGTCTATACCCAAGTACCGGTGTTTGTAACTCTGAACAATTTCTAATTTCATGTTATCATAATGAAAGTTGTATTTAAATGTGAAGACACTAAACTCTTTGACACTCAAAACTAGGAATCTCCTCTGTCATCTTCTGAGACAAACAAATTTTTAGCTTTTGAAAGTCACAGATTTCAGAAAAAAGGTTAACATGGTGTTGATATATATGGTATAACTTGTTTCAGAGAAGACACTGTCATGCCAGGAAAAGTTCTGTTACAACAGTCATTTGCAGTAATTTGAAGAAACACCAATTTGTTCTCTCCCAATGGCTTGGTCATTCTCTTAATGGCTAAGGAGATAATTACCATTTATTTACATTATAATTCTGCTCATGTAAGTGCAAAAAATGAAATGCAGGCATACATGTAGTTGTGTTTATCTGAAAGTCCACCAGTAGTTCACAGTCAGTGTGAATATGACAGCAATGTACAAAAGGGAAAGATACCGGTAATTCCTAAAATTCAACAATATTTGAAATTCAAAATGCCTGCCATCAGTGTGTTATCGCTACAGGGACAAATTAAATTTCCAATTTAGAAAAAAAAAACATGAAAATTTTTCTTAGAGCTTTATAAATGAAATGAATCCCCCCAAGTGGCAGATCAGAAAAGAATTTATGTAAAAATCTGATGGAGAGTCCAAATTCCATTCTTGTTACACATTCTAGCATATGTTCTGGTTGAGCAGACCAAGAGATTTCAAATGGATTCATTCACCATATAATAAAGACCTTTTCTAGAAGTTGTAAGAAGTATTTGCAAAGGCTTAGATGTCATGTCTGCAGCTGGCACCATGACAACCAACACCCTGAAACAATGTTTCAGCTTGCAGGCTGGTATTAAAACTAAAAAAAAATTGAATATTGACATTATCGTACCCTACTTCATGGAGCAGAATTTGTTTTGCTACAATTTCATGTTTCACAAGGGCCGAATATTTGTTGGAAGTTTTTACTGTCCATATCTTTTACTGGTGACAAATGTAAATGTATTTAATTATTTTACCAAAGTGTTTACAAAAATGGAAGCCATTTGAATTTGGTATCTGAGTATATTTGATATTGTTCACTTCTCTAATCTGAAAATTGGGATTATAAGACATCTTGATAACCAAGAAAAACTTTTCAATCTTTCCTTGAATATATATTGAGCAAATATTTAAGATCTTGTTTTCAAGTTTGACACCGCCTACAGCTAAAAAGTTGTTTTCTAAGAATCATTGAATGTACCTGTAGTATCTTTAGAAACCACTTGAAAGCTCCTTTGTTCGTGATATAGAAATGTAAACAGCTTGCTATCTGGTATCATTGTAATGACAGATATATGGTATTTGCCTCCATAATGTCAGCAGACCCAGGTGTGTATCCGGTTATTTGTGAAGCAGTAAAAGTTTTGATTGAGAGGTGGTATTAAATTTAACGACAACTGCACCCTTGATACTCATAAGAGGGACTATCCTCTGTCATCATAACAGAAATATTGTTTGCTTTTCAAAGAAATTTAACGTATTGAGGCAACACAATGTTGATGTCAACAACTTTTGTGTCAGAGTCTGTGCTAGGAGAAAATAGTGTTCTGTCACAGTAGCAATGTATTAGTTGTTCATTTGAGGACTCCACACTCTTATTAAGTGGGAATCTCCTCTGAAAAAATATAAGCTTTTCACTGAGTTATGAAACTTTCTAAACCTGATGTTGATGTTGAACTTCAGTGTCAGAGAAGTGAGTCATGTCTTGAAAAGTTGTATTTCACTAGTCGCCTATACATTAAAAAAAAACAAATCTGTACTGATGCATTAGTTTTGCAGTTGTAAATTCTAATTGTGCTGATTTTCCAAAATTATGAAATGGTGTGTTACAAATGTTTCTAAAATGATGGACAATCAGGGTTTTGCAGTTGTAAATTCTAATTGTGCTGATTTTCCAAAATTATGAAATGGTGTGTTACAAATGTTTCTAAAATGATGGACAATCAGGGAGTAGTGAAAATACCGGTATTGCAGCAGTGATGTGAATATCATTGTCAAGGTGTACACTCATAGTGTATTTGCTACTTGCCAACAGTCTGGGTTTTGGCGACAATTTGTCGTTGAAGCAATGCAGTATGTACAGGTCTAAACTTGACGACACATTTGCCTTGACACTCAGATTCCTAGCCTAGACTCTAAACAGAGTGTTTTGGCCTTGCAGTTCTTTTTGCCTTTGCCACACTCCATCTAGCCGCAACATCCGTAATTTTGTTAAAGCAATAAAAAATGCTCTATTTACTGGAAAAGGGCTCCAGCTGAGGAAAATTATGTCACTCATGTCCCCATGTGATTCATTCAGAAGGAGCTTCACACTCTACCTAATTAATGTTTCCCTGATATCATGGCTTGAGATAAGAAATTGATAAGAAATGATAAGAAATTTGGATCCAGGATAATTCCAGATGTCATAATCATCCCTACTGTGGAAGGCATTTCACTATCTGTAACTAATTCTATTACTGTTTACACTCAAATGGTAGCACTGATAGCATTAATTAAAAAGTTCCAAGGTTGTAAATAGTTCACATATTTTAACATTTCCTGCCATCTGGCTATTGTAGCTCTTTATGTATACATGGCCAATACCAAGGGGTGGAATATTTGATGGGGGAGGGGGGGAATCTAGAAGATTGGCGAGGTAGAATTATGATTTTACCTGATCCTTTGTACATTATTTTTTCCCACTCTCCCACCTTTTCTTTATGTCAAGCCTCTCTTGCTGATTATTTTAGGACATTTGCAAATAAATTTATGTAGAATCTGCTTGTCCAATTGCTATAGTGACATGCATTGCCCATATTTGGACTCGGTGTGCTATACTACAGCTGTTGAATCTCACGCAATGTTATTTACAGTAAATTTTCTAAATCCAAAAGTATAGGTCCTGGATTTGATGTATTCATCCAAATGTGGGCTCTGGGCCGAGGCGTGATACGTAAAAAAATTCACGTGAGGACGTCTATTCTCCCATAGCTTTACACAGGCACATGAATCTATGTATATGATAAAGTTATTATTGTCACTTGTATAGCTGAATATCTGTTTAAATTTTGATTTGGGCCTTTTGTTTATAGCCTCTCTTCATCAGAGCTTTTGAAGTATTGGTAAAAACAGATGTACGCAAGTTAGAATGATCCATTGCATGTTCATTTACGGTACTAGATAATTGCACATCTGAATGTGTGCAAATAAATAAAAAGTATGTTTTCAACTTCAACACTATTTCATGATGTTCTGATGAAAACTTTTGAAATTAAACTTAAATGTGTTTTATTTCTTCAGATTTTTTCCTGTTTGCAAGGATGCGTAGATGATACAGATTTTGATACTGCTTTTAGTCAAAGATTCACACCGGCAATTATCATGTCTCAGAAGAACAGTGTTGTCCACAGTGGTTCTGGAAATTCCCTGACTAAGGAGGCAATTCTCAGTGAACTGGACAAGTTTGGGCAGAAAAATGGGAATAAGAATAACAATGAGACAGTCACAAACAATGGTGAAAGTAACAATGAAGGTGAGCCAGATTTTGTTCAAAACGAAAATATAATTGTGGTATAGATCTAGCAGGACTAAGTCTCAACTAGTGGAAACTATGGTGAGAGAGAGAGAGAGAGAGAGAGAGAGAGAGAGAGAGAGAGGAGAGAGAAAAGTAGAAGAAAGTATTTCTATGGTTTCCTAAAATAGTAAGATTTTGTAACATCAAGAATGTGTATTCTTGATTCCTTATCAAAAGAAGCAGAATTGACAGATGCAAGTTGGTGTTTGGAGTTTTAACGGCAAGCAAAGGTACAGCAAAAAACAGGATGGTTGGACAGTCTCATATACATTACGTTTACTTTTTGTATGTGTCACACAAGTTTTGTAGATAACATTGTAGATAAAAAGAACCGACTCATTTGTGTGACTGGATAGAGCACACAAGGGAATTGCTAAATTACTAAGCTACTGCAGTGAACTGCAATAAAACTGCTCACACTAATTAGTTTCAGCTGTACCTAGCTTGCAAAGTCGACAACATTGTATGTCCCATGCAGACAGTTTGTCTGGAGAAGTTGAAATAAACAAGATTTGTACATGGACCAGTGCACCGTAAAATGTTACATTGTATCTTAATCTTGAACACAGGGTGCCAATCGTAAACTTCTATATACAACCCCAGACAGAGCTAGTTTTGCCTTTGGACGAGCAGAATTTTTTTGTCTGTATCAAGTAACCTTGGTCAACACTAAAGTAGCCACGGGTGAAACAGAAACTGCCCAGTTATAACACACTACACGCCAATCTGCCAGCTGGCTACAGCTGAAACTAATTAGTGTAAGCAGTTTTATTGCAGTTCACTGCAGTAGCTTTACTAATTTAGCAATTCCCTTGTGTATTCTATCCAGACATTCAAATGAGTCGGTTCTTTTTATCTACAATGTTATCAACAAAACTTGTGTGCCACCTACAAAAAGTAAACGTAATGTATATGAGACTGTCCAACCATCCTGTTTTTTGCTGTATTTGATTGCGGATATAAGACCTCTGGGGTGAAAATGTGCTACATTGAAATTATGACGAAATCTTCAATTTTGTATTTTCGGGGAATTTTTACCGTTTTGGTCAAAAAAATTCTTCTCTAAAACCGCTTTGATATTTGATACACAGGTTCAAAGGGGGTTATTTTAAGATGATATATTGAAATTACGATGCAATTTTGTTTTTTGGGGGGACAATTTTCGCCATTTTTGGTCAAAGAATGGATTCTCAAAAAACTGCACGCCTGACAGCTTTGGTTGACATGTTCTCAGGGATGAGAATATATTCAAATTATGATGAAATCTTCAATTGTGTAATTTTGCAGCTATTTTGTCATTTTTTGTCTGGCCACATGAAATGAGCTATCATAGATTTCCACCTTCTTCATCAACACATGTTAAAAGTAATTATTCACTACATAACACAGCAGTGCTATATCGGCCGCAAAGTCTCTTGTTGATATTTATGTTCAGAATTTAAAATATACTGAATATACTTTTTTTCCTTGATCCATTCGATAGGTTGAACTGCCAAGTATTATGCTTGTAAAATAGTCCATATACTTTTGAAGTTCAGTGAAAAACAATGTGTACGTGTGGGATTGTTTGTGAAGCAGAAAGATTTGAGGTGATGGAGACAGAGACGGCGGCTCTAATTCTTCAAACTTATTACTAGAGCTTCGTTGAACCATTGTCGTAAACTACGCACCTCTTTACGGCAACAGCTTAGCCCTACCCGTTAAGAGGCTGTGGTTGATTACTCAGAGATTTTGGATCTATCGCGACTTTGATTGGTCAGAGATGAATCAAGTTAGAAAGAATTACATAAACTTAACATACGTACCGGTATGCATATATGCATGTCAATTTGTTTAATGGTACAATCCAATGTGGATGCCAGGTAACCATGTACAATGTATCCTATTGGAATGCTGCAAGGTCTCATTTCACTGCAAACAACTACATTCAGAGGATAATTTATTGACTATTTCTTTGTTTGATAGTGAGCGGACCTTCACAACTCACTGATGATGCACTCAACACTGATGCAACTGACACAAAACCTGACTCTGAGAACTACGAAGAAACCATCAACAGTACATTTACTTCCTATTGGTAAGTTATGTATTTTAGTTCAACAGCAAAAGATCAATGTGAGTTCTTAAAAACGTTCTGAACTTTTGGTGACTCACATTGGGGTTGTTAAGACATGCTGGTAATAGCAAGGCTCTCATCACATAGTTGGTGAAATGCTGTTATCTGCTACATCAATAGCAAATGATAAAGTATGGCCCCCATATTTTTTTGTGAAACAGTTTTACTGAAACTACTGGTCTGATAGATTTTAACTGTTGTTCATAGGTTTCAAGAGGGCAACATAATTCAGATTTGTCCCTATCATTATGTAGTGTATGTCTGTTTTTTAAAAGAAGTATTTGACCAAAAACTAGTCTTTTTTAGAAATCATTAGGGTCACATTACTGACAAAATTTGGTTTGTAGGTTCTTGCTCAGATCTGTTTGAATGGTGGTGAAATTTTTGCTCAAAGTATAGAGTATAGGACCTGGCATTCATCTCTACATCACTGATCAGTTTGCATAAAAATTCTACTCTTTTCAGTCAAGAATGGCAGAATTTATTTGGGTCAAGCAATTACATGTCAATTATTCGCTCACAAGGATTCAAAGGAAATCTTCGAAGCAGCAGATTTAGGAGTGTTTGTTGGAGAGTAAGTATTGCTCCTTTAACTGTTGTCGTTTGTCTTTGATTGCTTACTTTTTTCATATTGCATAGAATCATACAGATCTAGAGTCCAAATATCAATACCCCATCCCAGTCATTTTTAACTTTCATAATAACTAAATATCATTCCAATGAGGAAAAAATAAATGCCTTGGAAAATCAACTTGTCTGGATATTCCAAATATGTAATTCCATTGAATTCTTTCAATTCATCCTTGGCAAAAGCTTTATACAACAAATTGAACCAATTTTCATTTTCTTATCATATTCCTGGCGTTTACTGGCATATTCCTGATAAGATTGAACAGGAAAGACAGTTCCAAATTTGGTCAAATTCATTAGAAAACAAAAACTTGGAAAGACCTTAATTTATATCATAATATGCATCTAGAATACTTGTCATTCCATGTCAAATGCATATTTTTGATTCAAAGGTGTTTTTACAATTAAAGTATGCAGTGTGAAATTTCTTCTAGAGAGCAATTTTAATTACATTAGCTGACAAAAGCCACTTTTCTTTAATATTCATGATTTGTTGGACCAAACTCTTGTGGTAACAGTTTAGTCTTATCTCAAAAAACTGAGTTTTACGTGTGCAGTGTTAAGAAGTGACGATACCTGTATGGAAGTCCAAATGTGCATTGATGATTGATGTGATCAGATCACTACATCCTTATATACACTTGAAATACTTTAAATTGGTAAAAAGTAAAATTCAAATGGACCATGGTACAAAAAACCCCCACTTGCACAAGTACTTGATCACAAATGATAAGATTTGTTTGTACACATTTATATAATACTACCAAAGCCTAAGGTATTTACGCTTTCTGAAATCCACAGCTTTATCTAGAATGTCTTCCTGACGACCAGAGTCAGTGGGTGAATAAGGTACAAGAAAGTAGACAGAAGTATGATGACATCAAGCAAATTCATGTGACCAATCCCAGAGTGCAGAAAAGTGAAGAGGAGGTTGTCTATCATCCACTGTCCCTTGATGAAGAGGTAATGTGTCACAATCAAGTTGTCATGTTGATGTTTGTATGAGTGTTCTAGTTGCATTTTCTTACTTTTGAAGGTGTAACTCCTTCAACGTCAGATCCTGTTCGCAAACAACTGTAAGTGGAATGTCATTAGCAGATATCAATAGAGTTGATTTCTAGTGTTGTCAAACAGGCAATGTTGTCCTTTCAGCTTAAATTGAGCATCTCATGGCTGATGTGCTTTGACCCAGGGTGCTAGCTACGATATAGCAGTGCCAGGATAAGCCATTTATCCTGGAGCTGATAGGCAAGGCTGAGTCTTCATGGTAATATTGGAAAGGCTCAGTCTTTGACTTTGCTCATAGGCCTTACATGTAAGCTCCTGTTCACTTATTCTAGCAATGCTATGAGTACCCATGAAAGGAATTACAAGATTCTCAGCCTCAAGAGAAAAATGAATATTTTTAATATACCGGTATCTGCAATTGCTAGGACCATATACGGTATTTTACAACTGACCTTGCATTTTGTTTGTTTCTGAATGTTTTCATTCAATTATTGGGTCCAATATCATTTTCTTTTTGATACATGATATTGTATAAATTGTTCACTTTGTGCCTCTGTTTCTGCCAATGTTTAACTTTTCATACTTCATAAATGGTCTATGAACAGTATGGCAATTGAGTTTGATTTATATTTTATAATGAAGGCAGCAGGAAATGTGGAGGGCACTGCATTTTAGCACTTTAAGAATGCAATGTCCTTGTACAATATGTCAAAATTTTAAGTGGACCAAGGATCTGCATGTCAGTGAATGCTGCTTGCGCTTACTGCATAGTTGGATCACAATTGTCTGGAAGGAATGCATTGCATGTTGTAATGAAATAGCCACACAAACAAGAGTTCGGGTTAACCTTCAGTAATGGTATTATTGGTACTAATATAAAAATTTGTTGACATATCAAACTTTCTGAATTCTGCTTCGTTTCTACCTAGTACATGTTGCACAAAAGGGCCTGTGTTGCACATATGTACAGAGCTACCCCGGTACCTTATTTGGAGTAATAGCCATGAAAAAATCAATCTTTTTGTATGGCATCCATGATGGCCATTGAGATATAATTGATCATAAGTTTTTGCTCCACTGTCAGCAAAACCAAGCTTATCACATGGTGTAATTGTCTGTTTATGTATCGCTCATCATGCTCTGTCAACCTAGCAATTCTTTCTGAAATTGCTCGTAAGAAAAGTTTAGGGTGACCAGACTTGGATTTGTTCAAAAGATCAAAGAATTTGCACATGCATATTTTTTGGAAAAGTTTTCTCAATTTTGATCAATTTTTAGTTCACATTTGGTGTACCAATGTGAGGTTATCGTTTAGCTGAATCACTTCATTTGCATCTGATTTGCATGTCTGTATGTCTGTATATTTGTGGGTATGTGCGGATGTATGTCCGTCATACACAAAGGCTCCCATACTGCCAAAGCTACCATCTCAGTATTTGGTGTACAGGTAGATGCAGGGGTTGAGATGTGAATTTGTTAAAATGAACTTGTCAGTGTCAAAAATGTGCAAATGAGGTAAGAAAAAGTGAAATCCTGCAAATGTGCAGGAGGCATGCCAGTGAGAAACAGGCAAACTCCACTGATCTTGACTCATTTCCTGTCATTGTTTATGAACTGTTACATATTAACAGACCAGCTGCAACCATAGACAGTAGATGGGGGAAGACCGTTTATACTAAACTAAGAGGGGCTTGTTTCTGCTATGCATGTTGCTAAAGTTGACCTCCAGTACCTAAAGTTAGACCTTAATTACTTTTGTCATTCTTGTTTTTCTTGTTTAAATATTTCTTGTTGTTTTTCTGGTTGTACTGTGCAGAAATCATTGCCATAACATCAACGTAGAATTTTCCTCCACTGAACAGATAGAAACAACATTTATTGTTGATCATTGGTAACCCATACTGGTATATACCAATTCTGATCAAATTTGAGCGACACCGTATAATTGCGGTATTTTTTAGTCCCCACGGACACCGTCATGTCCGTGCGTGCGTGCATGCGAGCGTGCGTGTGTGTGTCCGTGCGTGCGTGCGTGCGTCCATCCGTCTGTTCACGCAGATATCTCAGACAGCCCATGGTCAATTTCTTTCAAACTTTGCACAAGGATAGTTCCCTACCCCATACAGATGGATGTCGATTTGTTTCACAATGCGATCAATTTTGGCCGTGTTAGAGGACTTTTTAGTTTTCACCTCCATAGACTACCATGTATAAGGCAGTCTCCATAGACTCCCATGTATAAGGCAGTCCATAGACTCCCATGTATAAGGCAGTCCATAGACTCCCATGTATAAGGCCAAGAAAAATAAAAATTTAGTTTCTCATCGTATTCATATTGCAAAAAGGATGCAGTGACACAGTTTTTAGTCCCAACTGATGAAGTCCAGGGGGCTTATAGATTGGGTCATGTCCGTCCGTGAGTCCATCTGTGAGTCCATCCGTTCACGCAGATATCTCAGATATTTTGACAAAATGACATGTGACCTTGGTGACCTTTGACCTCAAATATATATATTTGTCCATAACTCAGTAACCACAAGTGCTACACCCTTCATATATGGTATGATGGGACAGCTTATGACGCCACATATTGTACCTCATTAATTATGTGCATATCTAATTTTGAGCGAGCCAATAGAGCTCGAGGTCTGATTTTTGGTATATAGGGATAACTTAGCAATACTATTTTTTTTTCAAAATGTCACGTGACCTCAGTGACCTTTGACCTCAAATATATATATTTGTCCATAACTCAGTAACCACAAGTGCTACACCCTTCATATATGGTATGATGGGACAGCTTATGACGCCACATATTGTACCTCATTAATTATGCACATATCTAATTTTGAGCGAGTTAATAGAGCTCGAGGTCTGATTTTTGGTATATAGGGATAACTTAGCAATACTATTTTTTTTTTCCAAAATGTCACGTGACCTCAGTGACCTTTGACCTCAAATATACATATTTGTCCATAACTCAGTAACCACAAGTGCTACACCCTTCATATATGGTATGATGGGACAGCTTATGACGCCACATATTGTACCTCATTAATTATGTGCATATCTAATTTTGAGCGAGCCAATAGAGCTAGAGGTCTGATTTTTGGTATATAGGGATAACTTAGCAATACAATTTTTTGACAAAATGTCACATGACCTCAGTGACCTTTGACCTCAAATATACATATTTGTCCATAACTCAGTAACCACAAGTGGTACACCCTTGGTATGATGGGACAGCTTATGACGCCACATATTGTACCTCACAATTATGCACATATCTAATTTTGAGCGAGTCAATAGAGCTAGAGGTCTGATTTTTGGTATATAGGGATAACTTAGCAATACAATTTTTTTGACAAAATGTCACATATCCTCGGTGACCTTTGACCTCAAATGTACATAATTGTCCATAGCTCAGTAACCACAAGTGGTACACCCTTCATATTAAGTATGATGGGAGACCTTATGATGCTTCATACTGTACCTCATTAATTATGCGTACATCTAATTCTGAGCAAGCCCATAGAGCTGGATGTCTGTTTTTTGGTATATAGGGATAACTATAGGATAGAATTTTTTGACCAAATGTCATGTGACCTCGATGACCTTTACCTAAAATATACGTTTATGTCAATAAATAAGTAACACAGAGCTGCCAATGAGCTATGTCCTTTATATTTAGTAGGGTGGGCGACCTTATGACAACACACGCTTTACCTCATTAATTATGCACACATCTAATTCTGGGCAAGCGAATAGAGCTAGAGGTCTGATTTTTGGCATATAGGGATTAATTAGCAATACAATTTTTTCAAAATGTCACGTGACCTTATGACCTTTGACCTAGGTTATACATATATATTGCATAACTCAGTAACCACAAGTTCTATACCCTCCAATTTTGATAGGATATTAGACCTTAAGATGTCACATCTTGTACCTCATTATTATGCGCATATGTATTTCTTGGCTGGCCAATACAGCTAGAGGTCTGATCATTTTTCCCGATTTAGAACCATAACTTAGACATGCCTCATGTGTTTCAAATTGGGAACAACGACATAGACCTATGTGCCCATAGATCTCAACATATACACTCCAGTGATACTTCTTAATGACCACATTTCCCTGCCCCATCAAGACTAATACTCCCCTATTACAAGTGGGGACTATGTCATTGTCAATGACTTGTTCTCTGATGGCTTTCAAATTTGATATGTAGCTTTTTAGGGAGTCGCATAAGTCCTTTAATTTCAGTTGCATAGTAGGATGTTCAGATAATGCCTCAATACTGAGAAGAGCAACTGTATGCATACTTTGATATTTAACATTTAAAAATGTATACAATAGAACTAATTGTTTATCTAAAGAAAAGGAAACTATTCATACACAGTTTGTTCTGAAATTTTAGGGATGACAGTTCTTTTTGATATATAGCTTTCTTTATGTTGAAAGCTGGTGAATTGGTCCTCAGAACTCTTTCAAGTAGCTTTGGCTGATAAACTTTTGGTGTGAAAGGTACACCAGTCAGAATTTCAAAAGCTTTTTCTGTCTTGATGAGTAAAGTTTAGAGTCTTTTTGCAGGGGAATATTCTCATTGATATTTGATTTTCTGTATCTGTACTGACTTTACATACAGCAAACATCACCTAGATTAGTAAACATCAGTATTTATATGTCAGAAAAGACTCTATATCAACCAGCCTTGAATTGAAGGACAAACACTGAAATGGGGATTAAAAAATTGACATCTAGAGACGTGCCTTGAAGAGCTTTTGTAGACATAACTAAACACACTCTTTCAGAGTTTCTTCAAAGACAGTCTCATAACATCCCTTATTTTTAAAAAATGGCCAAAGTAAATTCTTTGTTTTGTGTCAACTGAAAATTCCGAAAAGTAAGCAGAAAAGCAGTAAAAAACACACAAAATTGTATACACAATCAGTTGCTAATTTTACAATTTTCTCACATATCTTGCTCATTCCTATAACTGTTCATATAATTTAACTTCACTGCATGGTCAGTGGTATATGACTGCGGTAAGCAATTATTTTGTCACAATGTAAAAGTCACTGCTTGGTTTTTGGCTAAAGAATATCAATAATGGATTTTTTTCCTGACAAACTCCAAACCCTATCCATGCCAATGCAATCAAAGGATTTACTCAGTCAGGCCTAGTCTGATTATGTATTGTTCACCAATAGGTATCTTTCAGCTATTTGCCTTTACTTTGTCTTGCTAAAAATTGGCAATGAAGCTAGGGTAACCAATTCTGCAGTGTTTACGCAATTTGGTGTGAGCAAAGTCTGAGTGATAGTTTTATTGCTTTGTTGGTTCACTGGTATGATAATCCTATCATATTCTGGGAGGAGCTTTGTAACAAAACAGCCAATCTTTAAATATTGCAAGACAACTTCCTATTCCAATAAATAAATTACTTGACACATTTATCCAACTTATTGGCTCAACCACACTGCTTCCAAGAGTGCCACTTTTATCCTGATGACTGCAGAGTAAGCACATCATTTCAGTGTTTCTGCAAGCATCCAAACTCTTGGATTCATCAACATTGAAGAAAGAGATGGCATTACACTATGTGTTGTTGGTCTTTCATGTTGGAAGCTGTTTGTTAGGTTATCAAGCAGCTGGTAGTCCAGTGGCTTCAAGTTTACCAACTGGAGCTTCAAATACCGGTACTTCAACTTTACACTCTGGTGGTTCAAGTGAGTCCAGCACACCAACTACAATTACCAGAGCTAATGGAACATGGTACAATGGCACTAATACAACTGTGACACCCCTCCTGACTACTGGTACAGCACCTCAACAAGTGCATTATTTCAATGCAACTTGTCATGATTACAATTCGACAATTTACCTTGCGATGCAAAAGCCTTGGACAGAATTAGCAGCGGAGTTCATTGGTTATATGGGGGAGGATGGTAAAAAACTGGTGACATTCATTCTAGATATGCCAGACTACAATGGTATAGATCCCATGCTGCAAGTCAACTCTGACACTGGAATATATGGCTTAGATCTTGGCAATGGTCATATGATCAATATGGTAAGACACTGTCAGTGCTGCCTCCTTCTACATATTACTACTCTTTTGGACTGCTGTTCGTGAAGACCGAGGAAATGGAAATCAAATTCACCAAAGATACAAATGTTACAGAAATAGCTCATCTCTCTACAGACTGTAAAAAAGAAGTTGCTGTACAGTTCCTGATGAAACTTGTGACAGATGGTTCAAAACACAAAAAAGAAAACTGCCTTTGCTACAAAACTGTTGAAAAATCTTTGTTTATACAAAACTGTTGTTGTATTAAATCTGATGATGAGTTGGACAACATACAAAACATAACTGAACACTGTCAGACCTTATCACAACCTGCCCCATTGCAGTATACTGAACGTACCCTCAGCATATTTGTCGTTGTTTTGGCTTGTGCATTATGCCCTTCTTAAGTTGGTCATTGCTTCCAATCAAGTCAAAGATAATGCATACTTTTTCAATTTCGGAATGTGAAAGTGAGGTACCGGTATTCTGCATGGATCATGATTCTTTATTAGGAAGAAACCAATCACCTATCACATTGAAGAATCTCTTCAAATATTGGAGGGGTGTAATCATACCCAAGAAGTCACATACTTTTTTCAAAATGTTTCCGTTAGACTTACATGTAAGTCTACTTTTGTATCATTGGCTTGTTCTTCCTTTGGGTGTTTGGATATATTTTTTGACACACTGGTATCACCACAACAGCATGATAAACAGTCCAGAACAGAGAGCCTGGAAATTCTTCATAATGGTACAGTGGCAAGATACATCAATTTTGAACTCATGCCTGAAAATCCAAAGATTATTTATAGCATTCTTGGATGTTATATATGTTTGTCATTTCTTTTTTGTATGAGAAAGAAATTCTATTGAATCTTGCATATTACATCCCCATTCAAATTCTGATAAAGACGGAAAGATGGAAAAAAGCAAATTACATGACAGTTCCTTTAAATGTAGCCTGCGCACTAAATTAAAAATTCAATCTACAAGTCAGAACCAGTCAGGTCATACAGGCCATTCATCAGAAGACAATTCTAGTGATAGGCAACAAAAGTTTGATAGGCGGCTTACAGAAAATGACAATGATAGGAATAGAGGACAATCCAGTGATGGAAGCCATTCAGAAGATGATGGAGACAAAACTGAAAGTGACCAAGATGAACCGTTGAATAAGCAGCCAAATTTAGATGATTATTCTATCTGTTTCATTCGTCAAGTTTATGAAAAGTTTATTCTAAGGAGCCATTGTTTTCCCAAAGGTGTCCATATTGTTGACAATTCTGTCGGGATAGGGTGGAATATATCAGTGTACATCATCATGATGCTCTTCAAATGTAAACGCATACATTTTCCGAACTACCAAACATTGCATCTAAGATGGGGGGTTACATTTCCTTGTGCAGTCTGCATCTGGATCATCCTATATTTTAACCTGTGTATAATAACTGAAGTTGTTGCATGCATTCTAGCTGGAATAATACTGAATGTTGACACTGTAAGTCCATATCTTTCTCTGATTTTTGTTATTATGGGCTACATACTGAGTGTCTTCAACAATTTTACAAAGTATTATAAACAATTAAAGGAGGTGACTTTTGCAGAGTTGGAGGATCATAGTAAACTAAAAAAAATACTTGTTGAATACAAATCTGACTGCCTTAAAAAAGATTCTGTTCAGATATCTGACTGCAAATCTGACCATCTTGAAGTTGAAACAAAATGTAAACATGGTGTAAACACTTTGGCATATCAGTCTGAAGTGTTATTTTATCATAACGTACCATTTGTCACGGAGCTGAAGTGGCAAGACTGCATAACACACACAGTTTTCAGTAAAGTCTGTGATGTAATATATCCGGTCCAAAAGAGACTCACATTAGCCATTTTCAAATTCTTTATAATGTCTGTCATTCTGGTGTTTTTGTTTTATGTCATTATGACATTTGATATTGAACTATTGAACCTGTAGTAATTGCTGGATTGACTACACTTCTTGGCTTGTTGCCAGCTGTTGTGTACAGGACGATATGTAGTGTTGAAAAGCTGTCAGAGGCTGAAAGCAAGGAAGTAGGAAAAGTGTTAGACAAATTAATATGCGCTAATAAAAATGTCAAGGCAGGGAAAGGTGGTAAAAGCAAATGCTGGTGTAAGAAGAAAACTTAGAATAAAAAAGAAACAATTTAAACTAAGCAATCAGTGAAAATAGACATATCAAAGAAGATAATGGTGGTGAAATTAAAAATAATGGATATGACATTCAAGATAATATGATGACGGGTATAATGAAGGAATTAGGTGGGATTCCAAAAAGTGATTTTGACGTCTGCTGAAGTTATCTGAGTATGCAGTTGGGTATGTAGACAATGTTGGTGAAATATGGTTCATACCTGTTGGTAAACTTTAGGTCCACTGAAAGAAGTAACAATAGATTTACCAGTTTATATTTTCATGCTGTTAAGTGTATAGTGAATTAAAAATGTGCTGAGACTTAAAATTAATGCTGTTGAGATATACATTTTGATTTCTATCATTTATTGTTGACAAAATTAAGTAATAACCAACAGCCAATGATGGGTGCACCACAAAATTTTAACCCGTTGACAATATACCAGTATACCGGTACCTGTAGCACAAGCTGTAGCAAGTGATTAAAATGGAATGTTTCTTTTGTATTCTATCACAACAGCATATTCAAATTCTGGCTTAAAAAATTATAAAAGGTATTTTCTCGACCTGAGACATCACATATGTTTCAAATTATTGTATAACAAATATAGCACTGTTATTTTCAGTCTCTACCTATCAGATTGATGTTTATGTGCCATCTTTTGTGATATAATTTGGCATAATCATTCATGTTGATGAAGCTTAGTCATGAATCACCAAATTTAACAGGTAGTTTTATACTCATCTATATTTAGTTGTACTTTTTAGGAGATATTTTATTTTAATCTTTCCACAATGGTTTTTGATCTCTTTTAAATTTTCACCTGAAAGGTTATTAAAAGGATATATAGTCTCAGTTCAATTGTTTTTGTCAATTTTGGACTAATGCTACTCTTGATGTCAGTGATATTGGTTAGCATCTTAAAAGCTGCTGAAAATGTGCAAACTTACAAAAATCAGCAGACAGAACAAATGTTAACATGATTCTTAACATTCAGCAAAAATATAGGCAACAAGCTGCTATCTTTGTGTTTTGTGTAGAGATCTTTATATGTACAGTGACCATCTTTATACACATTGTTATGGTTTGATGACTGATGAGGTAGTTCATCTAAAAAAAGTTGAAAATGTCAAGTTTTGCTCAATGAACAGTTTTCTTCAAGTATGGTAATCCATGCAGAATTTAGCATATTGTGGTTTGTCCTTTAGCAATGTTTATGTTTCATTTGTATCATTTGAAAGTTTATACATCAATATGAAGTAAGCAAGCACTTGCTTTATACTCACTTTATACAGAGTTCTTGTCTTTTCACTTAGATATTCAGTTTATTGTTTTTGTCATTCATTGTCTTCATTATGGTGTTTTGATATTAATAAAGTTAATTCATTTGAAACTTGGTGATCTGTTATTGAAGTAGTATTATTTTGAAGGTGACATCATGCATGACGTTTGGGAAAAATCCTTTCAAAACTTTTGTGATTTAGTAATAGATGATTGCCCTTAGCAAGCATTCCAGTGTTATTGGACATTTCTCTAGTTTTAGTCTTTTGCACATATGTCCATCAGACGAAAGCCAGAACTTCTCAACATCAAAAACTCCAAAGTCACAGCACCTTCAATCTTAGTATTTGGTGTACAGATGCGCCAAGGGTTGGAGATGTGATTTTTTTTTCAAATTAACATGTCAGTGTCAAAAAATGTGCAAATGAGCTAAAAAAAGGGGAAATCCTGCAAAGTACTAAAAACTCCTGAACCAATGGCCAGATTTGGTTGAACTTTGTATGCACGTTATGCTGACTGCAGTTAAAGTTTTCAAATTGTTGTGAAATATTGACAGTTGTATTTTGGGGGCAATATTTCCTGTTTTAGATGAAAAAATTTTCTTTCCTGAAAGTGCTTGTCCAATTGCCTTTAAACTTATGCATAATCTTGGGGATGGCCTCTGTCAGATTGTTCAAATTGTTACATTTTCATATTTGTGTTTTAGGGACAATTTTTCCCATTTTGGCCAAAATTCCATTTTCTGTTGAAGTTCTCATCGGACTGCTTTGAAACTTGATAATTGTGATCCTAAAGTTGTTTTCTGTCGTATTCTTTAAATTTGTGATGAAATTTTTAGTATTTGTGTTTTTTAGGCAATGTTTTTTTCAATTTTTTGTCAAAGAATCATTTCTCTACGGTATATTTAGCTCCATAGCCATATGTATATATGGCAATGGAAGCTATTCTTATAGGCTAGGGAAATGTCTGTATGTCTGTATGTCTGTATGTCTGTATGTCTGTCCGTCAACATCAAAAACTCCAAAACCGCTGTACATTTCATCTGATATTTGGTGTGTACATGGATGATGGGCTGTAGATGAGATTTTCTTCAATTGAAGTTGTCATTGCCAAAAATATGCAAATTAAGTGAAAAAATGTAAAAACAGTCAAAATTGAAAAAACTCAATAACCACTGAGCAGATTACATGAAAAATTAGCATGTAAGTACTTTGGGCTGACATGAAATGATTGTGCACATCTTGGGTCAGTATCTTGGACTTGCTATTTTTCATGAATTTATTTGTAATTTTCTCCCATTTTTGGTCAAAAAATCTTCTTCTCTGAAACCACAAGTCCGATTGATTTGAAACTTGGTATGGAAGTGCATAGGAGTGACCTTTCCCAAATTTGGGCAAATCGTGGTGAAATTTGCATATTTTTAGTTTACACGTCCATAGACTCCCATGTATAAGGCAGATCTCCATAGACTCCCATGTATAAGGCCACGAAAAATAAAAATTTAGTACGCTTTACCTCATTAATTATGTACACATCTAATTCTTGGCAAGCGAATAGAGCTAGAGATCTGATTTTTGGCATATAGGGATTAATTAGCAATATAATTTTTTTTTCAAAATGTCATGTGACCTCGATGACCTTTGACCTTGATTATACATATATATGCATATCTCAGTAACCACAAGTTCTATACCCTCCAATTTTGATAGGATATTAGACCTTAAGATGTCACATCTTGTACCTCATTTATAATGCGCATATGTATTTCTTGGCTGGCCAATACAGCTAGAGGTCTGATCTTTTTTCCCGATTTAATAGAACCATAACTTAGACATGCCTCATGTGTTTCAAATTGGGAACAACGACATAGACCTATGTGCCCATAGATCTCAACATATACATTCCAGTGATACTTCTTAATGACCACATTTCCCTGCCCCATCAAGACTAATACTCCTATTACAAGTGGGGACTATGTCATTGTAAATGACTTGTTGAGTTAATGGTTGTATCACAGTATTCGATATATCTAATTCTGTATTTTTTCCATTTCATATTTGAATAAATACATTAAACATATTTCACTGTCTCCAGTACATTACATTTAAGTATTTTCACTTCATGCACTTTATCCCTTTCACACATGTTCAAATATCTGACCAGAGAACAAACACTAAATAGTCCAGGATGGGAGCTACAGTGTCATTGACGCTATTTTTACTATTCTGATTGCTTTAAAACTTGGTATGCATGTACCTAGAGGTAACCTCAGTTTGGTGTTTTCTAATGTCATGAAATTTTCATATTTGTAGTTTGGGGGCAATTTTCCCCAATTTTCGTCATTTTTATGAAATCGCTCGTCAGATTACTTTTAAATGTGGTATGTATGTTCCCAGGGATAAGTATACTCACTCTGGTTTCACTGAGGCTGAAAAGTATCAAGGTTGTAAATAATTTGCCTATTTTGCACTCTTGCCATCTGGCCATTGTATCTGTTTACCGTAAACGCGATCAATACCAAGGGGCGGACCATTTGATATCATGGGGCGTCTTGAAGATTTTCGGAAAAAAAGAGATTCTCAGCAATAAAAACAATAAAAAGTCAATAAAAACAACCAGAGAAGGCTTGATAAAAGAATAGATGGGAGAGTGGATAACAAATAATGTACAATAAATCGGGAAAAGAAAATACTGCCTCATCAATCTTTCTGACCCCCCCCCACTCACGATATCAAATGGTCCACCCCTGATGTCTCTGTGCACACAATTAACAGTGCAGTGTAGCCCAGTTGAAGATGTCAAATTAGGTCAATATTAGGTTCAGGATTGAAAGGAATAGTCAAGTTCACCGCAGTTAAAATTCTTAAGTTGATCTCAATGTCATCATCCTGGCTTCGCACAGTCAGTGATAAGGTAAAATCTCGCATTTCACGTCTTCGTTCTTCACATACTGTCATAAACACTACATCTGCCTTTGATGACCCTTCTGTACGGGAATGTCTAGATGCTTTACATGATAAATATGTTGTTGTGCCTGCAGACAAAGCATCAAACAACATCATCTTTGTCTGCAAGCAATATTACAATTAATGTTTAAAGAACGAACTTCAGATTAACTCAGATGATGAGAGTAGCACAACATACTCTCTTTCAACCTTATCTGAAGAGGAAATATTGCAGAACCGTTCAACAGTTTTGAGTGAATTTGGCATCAAGTTAGCGCAAGATGACAAGGTATTACCTAATCTATATTGGATTCCTAAGATCCATAAGAATCCCTATAAACAACGTTTCATAGCTGGTTCCAGTAAGTGTACAACAAAACGCTTGTCACAACTTTTAACCATCATTTTATCAACCATTAATCTGGTTTGGTACGGTATTGTGACAAAGTTTATGAAACTAGTGGGGTCAATCAAATGTGGATATTAAAGAACTCCAAAGAATTGTTACATATTTTACAAAATAACAAAAACATGTACAATTCAATCCACACATTTGATTTTTCAACATTGTACACAACCATCCCACATAACAAACTTAAAGACTGGCTATCATCTCTCGTAAAGAAAGCCTTCTTTTACAAGAATGGTAGTCATAGGTATGAATACATTGCCATTAAGGGCAACCTGGGCTATTTCACCAACACAAGCGATGCCAAACTCAAATACGGTGATGATGAAGTGATTCAAATGCTATATTTCCTAATTGACAACATATTTATCAAGTTTGCTGGCATGACATTCAGGCAAACCATAGGCATTCCCATGGGCACAAACTGCGCCCCACTTCTTGCAGACTTATTTTTGTATTCGTATGAAGCAGAGTTCATGCAATCACTTCAGAAATCTGGGTGTAAAAGGATTGCCAAGCGATTTAACAACACCCACAGATATATTGATGATCTCATAAGTTTAAACAATCCTGGTATATCCAATTATCTACACCACATCTACCCAGATGATTTAGAAATAAAAGAAACAACTGAAAGTGTGGACTCGGCATCATACCTAGACGTATTGTTTGAAATTAGACAAAATACACTATATACTAAGCTGTATGACAAAAGAGACGATTTCAATTTTTAAATCACAAACTTTCCCTTTTTGTCGAGCAATATACCATCATCTCCAGCTTATGGTGTGTACATTTCACAACTCCTTAGATACAGTAGAGCATGCAATTCATATGAAGACTTTCGAGTTAGACACAGCCTATTAGCTCAAAAGTTAGTGAGGCAAGGATTCTCAGAAAGTAGATTAGTGAAATCATTTAAGAAGTTCTACGGTAGATACGGAGATGTTGTATCAAAATATGACCTGTCTGTTTCTCGAATGATGAGTGACAGCATACCAAATTTTGACTCACAAAAGTAATTTGGTGAATTCACCAAATAACAATGGATTTGTCGCTTTGGGTCAATCTTGACGGGTGCAGCTGGCTGGCAGGGTACGCTTACCCATTCCGGACACCTGGTACCACCACTATTTCGTGGTTCAAGATGACCCCATTGCCTTTGTCATTTTCGATATATTCCTTGGACCTGGTAATTTTCATAGTTACCTTGAATGATAATGATTATTTATTTATTTATTTATTTGCTGCATCCCTTTTAGATCAGGGGCTCACTAAATAAAACATTAGGAGCTGCAAAACACTGATGAAAAATAAATTTCAAGTACAGAGAGAAGAAGCAGAAAAACAAAACAAAACAAAACAAAAAACACAGCAACAATAATAATAAAAACTAGAATGCTAACAGCTAGTTCAAAAAATTCCTTCTCTTGTCTATAGCTTCGACTAAGAATTGTTTAAAAATAATATCAATTTTGCAGCTTAATTCAGGGTTGTAGTTTTCAGTTGAATCACCTAAATACAAACAAATCAACCCTTTTCTTTCAATGAAATCTTTATATCAATTCATTTCTTTGTCATTCAAGAGAATTTCTTCTGTCTTAGCCATTAATTTATTTCTTTCAGTTGAGAAGTGTTGACATTTAAACAAGAAGTGATCTAATGTCTCATCTTCTTTACCACAACATGGACAGGTATAATCATCCTCTCCATTTTCCCATCGTCTCGTTTCATATTTAACCCAGAGTACATGACCTTGCTTTGAACTTAATTTGGCACCTTTAAAATCATTCATAGTTTTCAAATATGATTCACATTTTAATTCTTTATAAATTTTTGGTAGTGAGCTAAGGTGGATTTTTGGTTGTGTTGTCTCTCCATGTCTTTTCATCATCATCTAAAATGATTTCTTAAATGTTTTTGTCTATGAGGTTGTGGATAGTTGTGATATTTAAATTAGTTTGTATATTGCTGACAGACACTGATTATTGGACCTGATTTGATGTCTATTGTAAGCAAGTTTTGTAGTGTTTCAGAGTTAATGGTTGTGTGTTGGAATCTCTCCATGTATCTGATATATGGGCAAAATGTAAACATCATTGCATATATTACAACCGTTTTCAGTATTAGACAGCAAAGCTACTGCAGTGAACTGCAATAAAACTGCTTACACTAATTAGTTTCAGCTGTAGCTAGCTGGCAAAGTCGACAACATTAACGGAGTCAGATGACACAAGATCGGCTTTAACTCTGCATGTGGGCAGTCAAAATAAATTAACAGAAACTGCCCAGTTATAACACACTACACTGAGGAAATCGTCAATTGTGTTTTGTTGCAGCTGTTTTTGTCACTTTTTCTGGCCAATGAAAGAAGCAGTCAAAGATTTCCACCTTCTTCATCAACACATGTGTCAAAAATAGTTATTCTCTATAACATAGAGGAGCTATATCGGCTGTTAGGTCACTTGTTAAGTTCTTAAGGATCATCTGTATCAAAATAGTGATAAAAATTTGGAAAAGTAAATATGATTGTGCAACCATAGACTTCTGTCTGTGACTGATGCCTTTGAGAGACTAAATATTGTCGACATTAATTCTATGCAATACAATACTATAAAAGGAGATCTTTAATTTTGGCATGGCAGATTTTATCACTGAATATGCAGTGTTCAATCTAGGATGTCAAAACAGGGGGCCACTGTGGGCCCCTACTCCTGTCCCAAGGGGGCCATTTTAGGAAAGGGGCATCATCAACACACATGACTAACCTTAAATTTCTGCAGAAAATACTATAGTCTATCAAGTCAAGAAAAGAAGAATACAAGAGATCAGGTCCCCGTAACCAACCAAGCCCCACTGCAAAGTTGTCCCCCATACATACGCAACAGGCCCAAGGGTGGCAACAGAAAACTAACCTTTGGTTGGATTCAACTGTTTACGGAACTTATTTGATGAATTATTGATATACCGGGGGTATATGTCAAACTTGATCAACTGTACAAATTGCTAAGGACTATGTTTTTGGCTAAGGATACAATCAAAGCTTACCTGCAAGTAGTTCTCCGAGAGGCCTCCAATTTGCATGCGTCGACAATTACTCATTCACATTTTCAGCACTCATTCTATTACTACCCCATTTGCACAGCTATCTTGAAAATATTTATTTACCGGTACAAGATACATCAAATGGGAGTACAGTGCCATTGACGCTATTATTCTTTTAAGTGAAAAATCGATCTTGACACAAAAATTGCAGCAATAATATTGATACTCAAAAATTATCTAAATCTTGAATGAAGTTCAGAAGTTTTGCAGTAAGATGTGGGAAAATTTATAGTTTTAAGTCAATATCTTGAGAACTACTTGTCTGATCTTGGTTATTCAAAATTTGTTTTGTATAATGTAGTGATATCTCTCAAATAAATATGTTTGATTTCCATATATCACAATATATAAAGTATAAAAGTGGCCAGACATTGCTATTTATATGACATTGTATATTGTGTAGATCAAGTGTGCATGTACCTTATACTTATACTTGGACGAGTACGGTAATACCATTTGTAGGTAAAGCAATCAAGTTGCAAAGCTTTACAGCTGTTATTTTGCTTCTTTCATTTGTTTGTAAAGTGTTTTTGGTTGTGCTTGTTGAAGCCTTATGAAAACCTTTTACACCCATTTGATGTGTTGATTCTGAGATTTTCTTGACTTATATACAGATTAAAAATAGTTGTGTAGCGGTTTGTGCCTATTTTAAGCAAGTGTAAAGGATAAAGTCTTTTAGGCTCATAGACTTTCTGGTAACTGAGCGCTATATCTATATATTAGAATTTAGACCTGAAAGGTTTAAGAGCTAAATGAATTCTACTCACAGTGATTGGCACCATCGCACTTAATGTTTGTAAGATAATATTGGTACTAGGTGAATGCGGTATGACGTAAATTAAGGTGCAAGCTAACATATTGTTAAATTAACCACCTGGTTATACCAGACAATTACATTTCACAAATATTGCGGGTGAACATTTCACAAGTGTAATCCAGAGGTTATTGTAGCCAAGCATTTCCATAAGAAGTTTTAATGTGTATTCAACCTTGTTTAGCTTGCATAGCCGTGTCTTTTATTAAAGGCCATAATTGTATGTTATCATCATAAAAGAAAAAACGGATAATGCCAACATTCAAAACAAGCATACATTTTGTATGATTTTCACATCAATTTCTATGTACTTATCAAGATTTTGAAGTTTCCTCTACTCAGTCAACTTCAACAAACAACTTAACAGTAGTCTGATGTTGTCCATCTGTTGTTGACCAGAAAATACTAGAACAGCCACTTATGGTGACTTTACTAGCTCTGTACAGGTCTTTATTAAAGTCAGTGGCACCAACCCTCAATGATGCTGATTCAGCTGAAACAACCCATAATGACTACGCTAGCTCCAGACTTTATGTCTTCCATGTTACTTGTGGTAACTCTTTAAGTTCAGTCTCATGTACACACAAGACATTTTGCAGATTTTAACACTTGAAACGTTACATCTGTGAAAAAAGGATGAAGATGGTGTGGTTTCATCTTAACATACCATACGTGTAGATCAATTGCTGTTTAACAATTCTCTCAGACTATATAGCCTATGACATGCCAATAGACATGTATTTAATTAATGGGGAAGACTTATGACAGTTCAGTCTTAAACATTCACAATTCTATTTCAGCACATATTTCAAAACACTCACACCTTTCAGTTCTCACTTTCTGTATAGGTGGAGATCTGTTTCTCCACAGACTTGCACATAGTCACAATCAATCATCATTGGCATACGGTATCTTGCTCTGGTATGACCAACACCTCTTAAATGTATGTTTGATCTGACACATTCACTCTGATATTGGGAGCATGAGTGTACAATTTATGTGCAATGTATGTGAAGTACCTCAAAGAAGTTTTGTGACAGCTACCAGTCTTGGTCCAGATTGAAGTCACTGATAGTTGTTGCAATTTTAGTGAAAATTCAGCAATTGCAATCCAATTTCAAAATGTCTCATACATCAAAATGATGAACAGAGGTAATTTATGTGGTCAATGCCTGTTCTGTGGTCATTTGTAAGCTGATAACTGGAATTGTCTGTTTTTCATGATTTTTTTGGTTATTTTTAGCTACTATAGATTATACGGTAGTCTGTAGAAGCTATTGGGATGGGTGTCCGTCCGGCATCCGTTGTCAGTATGTATGTATGTATGTATGTCCGTTTGTGAGGCGTCCGTCCACTCAAATATCTTGAGAACCGCAGTACTTACTGATTTGATATTTGTTGTCTGGATGCAAAATATGATGTTGAGAAACTATTTTTTTGAATTTTTGATATTATTGAAAATATGCAAATTAGTGCCAAAAAAAGGTGTTTTTGGTAAAAAATCTTCTTCATAACCGCTGGTCAGACAGCTTTGATATTTGATATACAGGTCCCTAGGGATAACCCACTTGGATTTGTTCAAATTGTGATGAAATATGCAAATCTGTATTTTTAAGGAATTTTTTTGTCATTTTTGGTCAAAAATTTATTTCATCAAAAGCGCTTCGTCTGACAGCTTTGATATTTGGTATACAGGTTCCTACAGATAAACTAAATATGATATATTGAGTATATGATGAAATGTGCAATTTTGTGATTTTGCCATTTTGGTCGAAAAATGTTTGTCTCAAAAGCTCCTTGTCTGATGCCTTTGATATTTGGTGTACAGGTTCTAGGGGTTTTCCCTAGTGTGATATAGTGAAATTTGATGGAATCTTCAATTTTTGTATTTTTGGGTCAATTTTTTGCAGTTTTTGGTCAAAATATTGTTTCTCAAAAGTTACTCATCTGATAGCTTTGATATTTGGTATACAGGTTCCTAGGCTTTATCTTAATGTTAATATATTGAAATTATGATGAAATCTTCAATTTTGTATTTTTGCAGCTAATTTTGCCATTTTTGGTCAGGCCAACCTGAAATGAGCTATCAAAGATATCCACCTTCTTCATCAATACATGTGTCACAAAAAGTTATTCTCTACATAACACAGCAGAGCTCTGTCGACTGTTGGGTCGCCTGGTTTTTCAAAACGCTGGTCAGACAGCTTTAATATTTGGCTAACAGGTCCCTAGGATTACCTTAGTGAGATAATTCATACAGTCAGGAAATACTTAATTTTGTATCCATGTCTATAGTAGCTTCAGGGACTTTGGCCCTATGTTTTAAAATTTTGACTAAAAAAATGGTCTTCTCTGCAACTGCTTGTCCGATCACTTTGAAACTTAGGTTGGTTGGTAGGAAGGGATGTTCCTTTTCAGTTTTGTACAAATCATGGCAAAACTAGCCAAAATTTATTGTTTATTTTGGTCAAAATATTTGTTTCTCGGAATCTGCTTATACCATTTTTGCAATATACTGAAAATATCACTTCATTGTATGAACTTTAACGTACCTGCCATAAATCTGCCTTTGTTGTTTTATAGCCTGTGTGCAACATAATTACAACAGCACCATTAACTAACAGTCCTATAATAATAATGATAATAAATTCTCTACAATTACCTTAGTGTGTGACACATAGCTATTTAAGAGATACAAAAAGATTGCTAAAAACTAAAGAACAACAATTATGAGTAAAAATTTGGTGAAAAGATTGGTCTTCAAACTTCTTTAAAAAGATGTCACACATCTGGCACAGCAATTTTCTAAAGGCATTGTGTTCCAGGGCCAAGGATCACATACTGATTTAGCTCTCTGACCGTAAGTCTTATTAAAATAACCACAAGGAGAAGTTACACACAATATTTCAGAAGATTTCAGAACTCTTTTTGGAGCATCTAGTCAATTAAATCAGTCAGATAAAGAGGTGCATCTCCTCTGACAATCTTAAAAGTGGTCAATAAAATTTTGAAATGTGTATGATCTTTCACTGGTGACAGTATCAATAGAACAGGAGTTATGTGGTTATATTTGTGTGGGATTGATATAGAATATCATTAATGATACACAATCATGTTTTTTCTGAAAACTCCAAAACATATCCATGCCAATGCAAACAAAGAAGTTGCTTAATCTGGCTTAGTCTGAGTGATCTTTTATTGGTTTGTTGATTTGGTGGAGTGGTATTCTATAATATGCTGGGAGGAGCTATAATCATAATGTATAACAAAACGACCTATTGTTTGATAGGTGTATATTGCAAAACAACTTCGCACTCCAATAAATAAATTACTTGACAGATTTAATCAACTTATAAGTGCTACCACACTGCTTCAAAAAGTGCTACTTTCGTCCGCGTTGTGCTCACTGCAGTTAAGACATCATTTCAATGTTGCTGCAAGTATACAAACTCTTGTATTCCTCAACACCGAAGACCGGGATGGCATTTCACAATGTGGTGTTGGTGATTCTTGTTCGAAGCTGTTTGCTAACTCATCAGACAGCTGCTGGTCCAACGGTTTCAAGTTTACCAACTGGAGCTTCAAATATTTCAACTTTACAAACTGGCGGTTCAACTGAGTCAAGCACACCATCTACAATTATCACAGCTGATGGAACATGGTACAAAGATACTCATACAACTGTGATGCCCCTCCTGACTACAGCACCTCAACAAACGGATGTGTTTAATGCAACATGTCAAGACTACAACGCAACAATTCATCTTTTTACACAAAAGCCAATGACGAAATTGTCAGAGGAGTTTGCTGTTTACATCAACAAAAAAATGGTAACATTTGTACTAGATATGCCAGACTACAATAGTATCAATCCCCTGTTGTACGTCAGTGAAAATGATGGATCACCAGCTTTACATGTACCGGTATATGGTTTCAGGACTTGGCAATTGGCATACGGTCAGTATGGTAAGATACTATCAATGCTACCACCTTCAACAGACTACTACTCTTTTGGACTGCTGTACATGATGACTGAGACAATGCACATTGAATTCACCAAGAACACAAATGTCACAGAAATAGCTCATCTCTCTACAGACTGTAAAAGAGAAGTTGCTGTACAGTTCCTGATGAAACTTGTGACAGATGATTCAAAGCACAAAGGAGAACTCTGTCTTTGCTACAAAACTGTTCAGAAATCTAACTTTATACCAAACTGTTGTTGTATTGATAATGTAATTGATTTGGAAGACATACACAATGTAACTGAAAACTGTGAAAAAATTGAGCAACCAGCTTGGTTGCATTATATGGAACGTACTCTTAGCACATTTGTTGTAGTTTTTGGTTGTGCGTTATTGCCATTTTTGAGTTGGTCATTGCTTCCAACCCAGTTAGTGACAGCACACACATTTTCATATCAGAAAGATGGTAGTGAGGAGATTTGCATAGATCATGATTTATGCTAGGAAGAAGCCAATCACCTGTCACATTGAAGAATCTCTTCAAATATTGGAGGAGCATTATCAAACCTAAGGAATCAAATAGCATTTTGTATTGTTTCACTTCAAAGATAATGCTACTTTTATTTTATTGGCTAATTGTTCCTTTGGGTGTGTGGATGTACATTTTTACATATCGGTATCAAAATGAGAAGATGATGAATAGCCCAGAACAAAAGGCCTGGAATTACTTTCATAATAGTATGGAGGTAAGGTATATTGATTTTGAACTTATGCCTGGAAATCCAAACATTATTGGTGGCATCCTTGGATGTTACATGTTTTTGTCGGTAATCTTTATTTTTTTTCAGAGACAGAAGCTATCGATCAAAAACTGCATATTTCATCCTCACTCTTGTCCAATGTTGCCTCAACATAATTCTAACCATACTAGAACTTGTTGCATGTGTTCTCAGTTTGGTGATACAGTAAACAGTCAAGCTCAAAATGAAAATGGTACCGAATTAGATGATATGAACCAATCAGGTGATAGACGCTGTAATCAAGATGACAACACTGAAAGTGAAAATGACTTGCTCAATTACACATACTACTGTGAAAGTGATCACTCAAACTTAGATGATCATCAGTTGTGTTTTACTCACAAAGTTTATGAAAAATTCATCCTAAAGAGAGATTGTTTCTGGAAGGATTCCCATACTTTTGACAGTGTTGTGAGCCTAGGGGGCAACATACAAATAATTATCATCATGATGCTCTCCAAATGCAGAGTCACTCATTTTCGAAACTGTAAAACAATATTTAAAAAATGAAAAGCTTTTTTCGCAATAGAACAAACAGAAAATTGGTTGCTGCATTACCTTACGCAGTCTGCATTTGGTTCATCCTATTTTTAAATCTGTGTGGTTTTAACTGAAGGTGTTGCATGCATTCTAGCTGTAATAATACTCCATGCTAACTTTGTTAGTCAGTACCTTTCAGTCATTAGCGTTATTATGATCTACATAGTGAGTGTCTATAATGATTTTAATATGTATTATAAACAGCTAAAGGAACAGATTTTTGTAGAGTTGGAGCATGACAGCAAATCAGAAACCAATGTAATATACAAGTCTGACTGCAGAAAAAAACAATATGGTGATAGGAAAACTTCACATCAACATAACGTGCTATTATATCGTAAAGTGCCATTTATCAAAGAGATGATCTGGCAGGACTGCATAACGCATACACTTTTCAGTAATGTCTGTCAAGTACTTTGTCCCATCCGAAAGCAAATCACATCAGCCATATTGAAATTATTCATAATGTCTGTCATTCTTATTTTTGTGTTTACTGTCATTATGACATTTGACATCAAACCTGTAGTAATTGCTGGATTGACCACACTTCTTGGCTTGTTGCCAACTGTTGTCTACAGGATGATCTGGGGTGCCAACACTTTGAATACTGCTGAAAGATTGCAACTTAAAAATGAATTGGCAACAGTATTAAATCAATTAATCATAATGAATAAACCAAGACGTAACAATATTGTTGATGACAATTGTGACAATGACAGTAGGCCTTTACTAGAGGCAAGAAAGCTGCACTCTGTTGATACAGTGTAGTATTCAGAAGGACAGTGTGAAAGATAAGTGAATTTTCAGGAGAGAGGAAAGTGTGTCTTAATCAATATTTTTAGAGTGCACCTCAAAGGATTTTTATTTCAGATCACAAGAGACAAAGAGCACAATGTTGCTACAATCTTTTGATTAGAACTTTCTTCATGACTCATATAAGAAATGGGGAGAGTTTAAGAGTTTGTGCTGCTTGTTCAAGGATAATTGCACTTATCTAATTATCACAGATAGCCATATGTAATGTTATTGTTTCAAGGAATATTATTTTATGGATGGATATGGTGCATAATTAAGAGTCGATCTTTGGCCATAATCACCAGATGTTTGGTCTGCCAGGAGCTTCATTGCAAATCAGCAAATAACCAGTTTTATTTACATTGATATAGTCCTATATTATGGAGAAGTTTTGAGTGTTTTCCTGTAACATCAGTAACATTTGAAAGCTATTAGTCGACACAGCACTTGAACCCCGATTGTAGTAGTGAAAACTTTACATGTATAGCATGAAAGTACTCTGACTGTGTGTCTATTATGTAGTCGGGCCTGCACACATGAATACAAATATAGTGACAAAACAGACGCAAAGGACTCAAATTTGTGAAATGTACCTATTGTCTTTCTCTAATCATAACATTACTGACACTTATGAAATGTTCATGTCAGGCAAATTTTGATTTCAGAAATGCCGCCGCCATGTCCTAATTGTTGGGGTGATTAACACATTCAGAATTAAATGGATAAATTCAGACAAACCAATGTTGATGACATAGATGGATGTTGTCATGATACAGAATGACCAGGGGATAAGTCCTGTATTATTTGTCAAGAGATGACAAACTATGCTCTTGCATGTGACTGTTAGTTTGTATGTTTTAGTATAGACATGGTATTTTAACTTGTTCTTGAAATATTTAGATGCACATTGAATTTTCACTTCAAAGGATCTGTTTTCATACATTGTTAGTGTCATTTTGTACTACTGTTACTTATGCTGTCAGTGATATTGGTGAGAACATTTAAAGCTGCTGAGTGCCTTTCAAAACACAAACCAGCATAATCACTTTTACAGACGGAATAGATTTTAACATAACTTCTAACCATACCCAGTATGGTAACAAGCTAAGGATTGCTTTCTCAAGCTGTTATCTCTGTGTGTGGTGCGATGAGTTTTTGTTGGGACATAGTTATCACCCATAATTTGCTTGACTTTTAATTTACGTATAGTTCGTCTTGTGATGAAATAGTTCATCTTGAGGGAAAAATGATGAAATTGGTGACTTTACTCCATGTAGAGTATTTTTCAAGTATTGTCGTTGATAAATCAAGCAATATGTACTTTGGTTCTGTATAGTGTTGCCACCAGAAAGGGATCAAGCGCCATTGTATTTTTAATTTTCTTTACACTCACTCTGTATAGAGTACTTTTTGTCCTGTAACATATTACCAGTAGATAGATTATATTGTTTGGCTGTATTTTTTCATTCTGATGGTGTTTTAATATCAATAAAAATTAACTCTCTGAATGTCAGAGGTCTTCTATTGATGTGCAGTCATTTCTAGAAATGCTACCCAGTATAAAAGTTATTTCTAAAAAATGAAAGATCAAACTGATGTCTGTGTGTCTTTCTGTGTGTGTGCCTGTCAATGGGCTATGATATATCAAGGAAGGTGTGACTGGAATCAAATCTGTCACATAATTTTTTTGTTTTTGATTTGCAAGAATAGATTAGTTTTTGTGGGTATTGCTTGCATAATTTATTCCAAATTGCGTAATTGTTCGTTCAGAAATCATTTTTTCTCAAATAAGTGTCACATCTTATGAATCTTTACACAGAATTTTATCCAGGAACCATATGACAAATTTCTAGACCATGTAGAAAGTTCTATTGCGATGGCAGTGCTCATTTGAATATTAATGAACTTTTCTAATTTTGGACATTTATCTGGATTGGCTTAACCAACTTGCTGTGTGAATTGGAGATACTGTGATTCAACAGAAATAAAACTTGTTTGGCATTTCTGCATCAGCTAATTACTAATCTGCATAATATTATATAGGGCTCAGCCCTTGGTGTCGCGTCAGGAGTTTAGATTAGAAATGTTATTTGTATTGATTCACGATTAGTAATATTAAAGGATAAATTAGAATTAATTGTTACTAGCTATATACGTTTGTACGACAGCTATATACGTTTGTACAACAACTCTGCCCAGTTTACCCTCTGATGAAAACAGTTCACATACACGATGTCAGACCCTGCAGGTATAGATTTTCTGTAATGTGTAAAAATGTTGGACACAAATTGGCAATTTTACCATGATAACTACCTATTGTGTTTAACAAGGGACATATTGTGCCATCATTATCGTTGCAATAGTAACTGCACTGCCTAACTTCCACTTGCAAGCTGAAAACTAGCATTCCGTCTAAAAAACTGGCAATTTTGCATCTAGATATTGACACAGAGGGCGCTTTTTAAAATTCAATCCCAGCATTCTTTGTGTATGTCCTCGTTCACATGCACGGCAGTTTTCTCTCTTTTTCTATTTTTAGGCGTGATAGTAACGATATTTTGTATCAGTGACAAGGTGGATAATAATACTTACTGGCTAATAAAAGAGATACATTTTATTAATGGCATGTTATAAAATAATACTTTGCACGTTTCGTATTTGTTGTTTACTTGCACCCAAAAAAACATGGCTGTGTCCATGAATTAAGTCAGATGCACTTCCAGTCACTCGAATGGTATATTATGAATCTGCGCATGCTTAGTCAGTAAGCTGCTGGCATGACTAGCTTTCCTAATTGAGGAGGTATATCTGGATTAGCGAAACCAAAATTGATTAAACTTGCTGTGTATAATGAAGAACTATGATATAACTGTTACAGTAGTGAAAGTCATTTTACATCAGGTAGTTGCTAATTTTCATATTTAACAAAATTTCCTCATTAGGGATATATATCTTGATTGATTTGACGAAACTTGACAAAACTTGCTATACACATTGAAGATACCATAAGAGATAATGTAAAGTCATTAAGCCATTGGCAAATTATTAAATTGCATGTTTAATGAACTTTCCAAATTAGGGGTGTATATCTGGAAAAGTTTATGAAACTTGCTATGTATAAACATTAGAGACAAGTGATAAAAATATTTAATGAAAACCATTAAGCATTTTTATTTTAGCCAATTGCTAATTTACACAATGCAGGGATAGAAATACTTTCTTATTTCTCGTGGCAAAAGTTTGCCACCGGATATAAAATCAGGTGGCAATTATGAAAAATCTGGTGGCAGTTTAACACATCATGTGATCGGTATAATAAAACATGTTCTCATTGCCACATACTCTATCTAATCCATAAATTCTTGAAAATATGGTGAGTAACATCACAAAAAATCAACCTGTACTGCAGGCCTCGAAAATATTTTTTCAAACTTACTAACCGTGGGACACGTGAATTTCATTTTTACTTGCCCGAGAGGAAAAATTACTTGCCCTAAATTTCTAATAACTGTACTAGTAATTTGTAACAGAGAGCAAGAGTTTGGCCATATGAAGTGAATTCAAAGAGGGAAAAAACAGATTCAAACATGAACTACATTCTTGTTAAAATGAAGGACTATTACCAAATCTGAAATGTCGCAGAAGAAATGTGAGAATACTTTAGTTTTTTTCTGTAGATTTGGCCATCTAGAAAACATCTTTGAATTTGGAATTTTTCCACAACCTAATCCAAGTTAAAATCTTTGCATAAGAGTAATAAGATTGTGTGATTTACAATGTGCATGGCTGGATGCTGCTCTTTATTATCAAGCTGAGATCACAAACAACTGCTCTGCTAGTGTTTATCTGCCAATGCATATGCACATGTTACCATGTGTACATCTGCAACCCTTTTACCTGTTTACATGTTTACTCACTGAGCACAGCCGTCTTTCAAAGTTTTATTTTGATAAATGTATTCGTCAAGAGAGCAGATTCAAGTTTCGTTTTCGTTATACTCTTCAGTGCAGATTTGTTTTCTGTAAGTGAGAGCCGATCCCTAACAACCAAGGTCACGTAATTTGAAACTGTCTGCATCTCACGCAATACGTACGTAGCTGTAATATGTGGCCTCCTTGGTCAACTGAGCCTGTTTCGACTATGATGTAAACTTGTACTTTTTCATCTGGGTGTTGATTTACGTTGAACAGTAGGCATTGCCGAGATCCATGGCTTCGAATAAGTTTACATCCATTTACCAAGCACATGGTGCAATTACACTATCGCGTGAAGCCGATCGACTGTCATACGACTCATACACTTGCACAAAGAGAATGGCAACCACTGTCAAGAGCATACCACTTTACGGCACACATACAAAACAGTGAGTTCACTCCGTGTCGTCGGAGAGAACATGTCGCAAAAATCTATTTTTACGACTTTTTGTGTTTTACAACAGCAAGAACGATTATTTTGCGATGTTGGGCGGATTTTCAAGGGTTTTCAGAAAAAAAACTTTTGAGAGTTGAAGGACTTACAATGATTATAGGCGTGTACAGACCTAATGAAATACGTTTTCAAGCTCGAATTGTCCAGAGCTTAGTTAATTCAACCGCTGGTGCACTTGCCCGTCGGACGGGAAGCATATTGATTTTACTTGCCCGAACGCAAAATTCACTAGCCACGGGCGTCGGGCGATAGGAATTTTTGAGCCCTGTACTGGCTAATGAATTGCAAGTATTTATTGTTATTTAATTCATGCAGGCTGCAGTTTGGCTTTGTTTTCAAAATGTCACAACATGCTTTTATCTTGTGTCGTATGACTGCATATGCGGCTATCACAGAGGGCAACAACATGTCAAGTGTACAAAAGCTGCTGTCATCGATATGGAGATTAGCCAATCACAAGTTTGGATTCACGCTGTGTTTTCATTCATGCCAAAATGTCGCAATTAGTTTGGGGTTTTTTTTGGCTAATGAGTTTTTCCGCCGTCAGACAATGCGTGTTCCTTCAGTGTTCCTTCATTCAAGCCGTAGGATCGATGACATGATGACCCAAATCAAAAATTTAGTGGCAGAAAAATACCACCAGAAAAAAATTTTGGTGGCAGATTGACAGTTTTTGGTGGCAAATGCCACCATTGCCACCGATTATTTCGATCACTGCACTGAATGACTTTTGCCAATTAGGGACCTATTGGACTAAATTATTGAATTAATCAGATAAGCTGTTTGTTGCTTTCTCTGACACATCACAGCAAAGTTATATTGGCTGCTAGATTGCTTGTGGGTTTTTTAACATAATGACCGAAGGTCATCATGTTATTGTGATGGGTTCAATTGACGTCAGACAGTGAAAATTTTCCGTAAATAACAAAAAGTCAAAAACCACTGAATAGACTGCATTGATATTTGGTGCAGATATTCAGATTGTGTTCAAGGTTCTGATTCCTAAAAATGGAGTTAAGGTTCCAAGACAAGAAATTGACATTTTAAAACCAACAATTCTCTAGTATTTAAGAAGCTCAGAACCCCCGTAAATTGTATATTTTCGGAAAGCCTAGATATAGGGGAACAGTTTGGTTACCATAGTGTCACCATTGTTTACATAACTATCACGTGACAGGTATTTGCATAACCTTTCAAAATTCGTTTTCCCTATGCTTTGTTTCAATGCTTTGAGATATGTGGCTGAAATTGTGTGAGTGCAAGCTGTCCTAAGGGTCTTCAACAGTGTGTCTCAGAATTTTTAAAATCTTCTACAACAGTTTTTATGCCAGAAAAACTTCCAGAGCAGTGAATTTAAGCGTAGTTGATTTCTTTAAAATTGTGCTCCAAAAAAACTAAGCAAGATATAAAAAATCTGAGACACACTTTGGAAGAGCGTTGTGACAGCTTGCATTCCAGCAAGTTTGAGTCAGATATTTTGAAGTATTGAGACAAAACATAGGGAAAACCGTTTTTTGAAAGGTTATGCAAATTACCGTGTCACGTGATAGTTATGTAAACAATGGAGACACTGTGGTTACCAAAATGTTCCCGTATATCTAGGCTTTCAGAAAATGTATACTTTACAGGGGTTCTGAGCTTATTAACCGTTAGAGAATTGTTAGATTAAAAAGGTCAAATTTCTTGTCTTGGAACCTTAAACGGAGTAGTGGTTAGATAGTTTTGGGACATTGCTAACCCCCTATTTAACTTATTGATTTTTAGGGGTTTTTCATTCATGTACAATCATGTAGTTTTTGAAGGTACATCAATCTTGCATTTTGGACTGTTTTATGAGTTGTTGAACAGAAATGTGGTTTTGATGAATGTTAGAAATATGCAGGATGGCTGATTTGAAGTATCAGAGATTTCCACGCTCTTTTGGGCAACAAAAGCGATAAAAAAAACACATTTCATATTTTAGATTCTCACATTGAGACAACCCTAGGCCCTTGTCATATGACTTAGTCGCATGACTAACTACTCAACCTATTAATACGCACATTGATTTCAAGACCAAATGTTCTATGTACATGATATAGTGGCAGAGATTTGTAGTGTCGTTCAAACATGGTCTGTTAGCATGGAAATAAGATTTGTTTGTGACTTCAGTTCATTTCTCATTGATAATGGTGATGCTTTGAAAGTGGACTGACCCATGCTACACAGGAACTTTTTTTGTGTCCCATGACAACAGCCTGAGGCAACAAAAGCCTTCCTGAAGATTTTTATTGATGTTGTGTCCCAACATTATCTCACATATCTGCTCACTTCAATCAAGTAAACATCCTTGAGTCAATATACAGACTTTGACATTCACATTCCAGAGATTAAGTATCCATGACGTCACATGTTACAGTCTTTACTCTCAGACAATGAAGTTACAAGTTTTAGGTTAGTCATCAAGCAAGCACCAGCATCTGTCCTGAGCATCTGTCTGTGTGTTCTCACAGGAAATTACAGGGAACAAAAAATTATTTATTATAAGAAGTTTCTCTCCTTTAAATAGAAGCTATATTACAATTAAAACCTGTCATGGATGGATTGCTCTCAAATGATCTGAAACACAGTTATTGCCCATTAGCAACAAATCTATAGCAAGATTTATGTAAAGTTCATGAACTTACACAAGGTATTAGACAAAAAGATGACCATGACTTTGCTGCCCTACTTGATCATCTTGCCCCTTAAATTGACTAATATTTATGGACCTTTTTGTAATAAGGGTGGCAGGTAAGATTGGCTTTACGTTTCCAACACCATGGTATGGACCAATTCCTGTGGTGGCCTTCTACCAACCTTTTAGCAGTAATTCAGTTTATTCCTATCTTAGCTTCAATTACTACTTTCAACATTTATTTCATTCAGATTTCCTTAGCTTAGTGTATAATTTTGTAATCTTAATTACTGTCAACTTAGCTTTACTACACTTATTCTAACCTCATTATTCTTACACTACTGTTATACCTTATAACCCCAAAATTTTTCAAGAGATGCATACATGATTGTCACTCAACAAACCATTTACAAATATGTCTTCTGCTTTTTTCTCCATATACATATACATGTCCCTTTTCTCACAAAAATGGGCTTAAAATTGCAATGTGAAAAATAGTCTTTCAGCTATATGTTGCACATTGACTTCGTGGTCTGTCTAATTCACAGTGAGTGGGGTTGTTGATAAATGCCGATAATACTAGGCGGTCATTATGTCCAAGCACCATTTGAGGTACATTTATTTCTTAAGGCCACGTTACAAATGGCGTTGAAGGAATTTACTCTTATGACAGCTTTCACATAGAATCTGTAACCTCCTTTTGATTCTTTAAGTTGTCTTTTGTTTCCTTCCTTTGTGTTAGTGTCACATTCCATTTTGAGATCATTTTTTCTCCAAAAGGCTGTTCAAGTTGTCTTCATGTTCAATTTTTTTGCCTCTCTGTTTCCTTCACAGTTAATTCAGGTACTATGTGCTGATATAAACTTTCACAGTCAAATTCATTAATTAGGGTTTCGACACCATTGGTGCGAAACCCTCTTGTAATCGTTCTGTTTTTTATTATTATTATTAGGGTTTCGACACCATGGGTGCGAAACCCTCTTGTAATCGTTCTGTTTTTTATTATTATTATTATTATTATTATTCTTCTTCTTCTTCTTCTTCTTCTGTCGCGCTTTTGCAACTACCACGCAAACACCGTTGCACCCAGAGACTTCATATTTGGTACACAGGTACAACTAAGCGAAAGTAAATTTTTGGTCACATGACCATAACAAAAGGTCACATGACCTTTCGGCCATTTTGATAATAAACTTTAAAATTGAGCTCATTTGCATAACAAGTGATAAATCAAAATTCGGCTCCAGTCACTTTTTAGACCATATAGCCTTGCTCCTTCATGCCAAATGTCAAGGTCACAGGTCTTGCCAATTTTGAGAAGAAGATTTTTAAATATTATTTTTCTGATTTTTCTATGACCTTTGACCTCCCTATACCTATACAGCTAAGCTATGGGAATGGCTTATTCTGGCCTATGTTTAAGTCCAAGACAGCCATTGTCTATTGGACCATGGCCAGTAGGGGACAAAACTGCACTCCAAAATTTTGGGGATTGCCTTGACCTTTGACCTTGCCTCTTGCTCCGACTCATTTATTATGTGCATATCTAATTCTGAGCCAGCCAATAGAGCTGGAGGTCTGATTTTTGGTATATAGGGATAACTTAGCAATACAATTTTTTTGACAAAATGTCATGTGACCCCAATGACCTTTGACCTCAAATACACATATATGGCCATAACTAAGTAACCCCAAGTGCTACACCCTTCATATTTGGTATGATGGGAGACCTTATGACATCACATCCTGTACCTCATTAATTATGCGCATATCTAATTCTGAGCCAGCTAATAGAGCTGGAGGTCTGATTTTTGGTATATAGGGATAACTTAGCAATACAATTTTTTTGACAAAATGTCATGTGACCCCGATGACCTTTGACCTCAAATATACATATATGGCCATAACTAAGTAACCCCAAGTGCTACACCCTTCATATTTGGTATGATGGGAGACCTTATGACATCACATCCTGTACCTCATTAATTATGCGCATATCTAATTCTGAGCCAGCCAATAGAGCTAGAGGTCTGATTTTTGGTATATAGGGATAACTTAGCAGTACAATTTTTTTGACAAAATGTCATGTGACCTTCATGACCTTTGACCTTATATATACATATATGGGCATAACTAAGTAAACCCAAGTGCTAGACCCTTCATATTTGGTATGATGGGAGACCTTATGACACAACATCCTGTACCTAATTAATTATGCGCATATCTAATTCTGAGCCAGCCAATAGAGCTAGAGGTCTGATTTTTAGTATATAGGGATAGCTTAGCAATAAAAATTTTTTGACAAAATGTCATGTGACCTCGATGACCTTTGACCTTAAATATACCTATATGTCCACAACTTGATAACCACAAGTGCTACAGACTTCATATGTGGTATGATGGGAGACCTAATGACACTGCATCCTGTACTTCATTAATTACGCGACAATCTAATTTTTCTTTTGCTCTTAATGCTGCTACTTGTGTCGAAACCCGGTCATTGCTGCTTGCAGCTATATTTAGGGTTTCGACACCATGGGTGCGAAACCCTCTTGTAATCGTTCTGTTTTTTATTATTATTATTCTTCTTCTTCTTCTTCTTCTTCTTCTGTCGCGCTTTTGCAACTACCACGCAAACACCGTTGCACCTAGAGACTTCATATTTGGTACACAGGTACAACTAAGCGAAAGTAAATTTTTGGTCACATGACCATAACAAAAGGTACGTGACCTTTCGGCCATTTTGATAATAAACTTTAAAATGAGCTCATTTGCATAACAAGTGATAAATCAAAATTCGGCTCCAGTCACTTTTTAGACCATATAGCCTTGCTCCTTCATGCCAAATGTCAAGGTCACAGGTCTTGCCATTTTGAGAAGAAGATTTTTAAATATTATTTTTCTGATTTTTCTATGACCTTTGACCTCCCCTATACCTATACAGCTAAGCTATGGAAATGGCTTATTCTGGCCTATGTTTAAGTCCAAGACAGCCATTGTCTATTGGACCATGGCCAGTAGGGGACCAAACTGCACTCCACAATTTTAGGGATTGCCTTGACCTTTGACCTTGGCCTCTTGCTCCAACTCATTTATTATGTGCATATCTAATTCTGAGCCAGCTAATAGAGCTGGAGGTCTGATTTTTGGTATATAGGGATAACTTAGCAATACAATTTTTTTGACAAAATGTCATGTGACCCCAATGACCTTTGACCTCAAATATACATATATGGCCATAACTAAGTAACCCCAAGTGCTACACCCTTCATATTTGGTATGATGGGAGACCTTATGACATCACATCCTGTACCTCATTAATTATGCGCATATCTAATTCTGAGCCAGCCAATAGAGCTAGAGGTCTGATTTTTGGTATATAGGGATAACTTAGCAATACAATTTTTTTGACAAAATGTCATGTGACCCCGATGACCTTTGACCTCAAATATACATATATGGCAATAACTAAGTAACCACAAGTGCTACACCCTTCATATTTGGTATGATGGGAGACCTTATGACATCACATCCTGTACCTCATTAATTATGCGCATATCTAATTCTGAGCCAGCCAATAAGCAAGAGGTCTGATTTTTGGTATATAGGGATAACTTAGCAATACAATTTTTTGACAAAATGTCACGTGATCTCGATGACCTTTGACCTCAAATATACATATATGGCCATAACTAAGTAACCCCAAGTGCTACACCCTTCATATTTGGTATGATGGGAGACCTTATGACATCACATCCTGTACCTCATTAATTATGCGCATATCTAATTCTGAGCCAGCCAATAGAGCTAGAGGTTTGATTTTTGGTATATAGGGATAACTTAGCAATACAATTTTTTGACAAAATATCATGTGACCTCGATGACCTTTGACCTCAAATATACATATATGTTCATAACTAAGTAACCCCAAGTGCTACACCCTTCATATTTGGTATGATGGGAGACCTTATGACATCACATCCTGTACCTCATTAATTATGCGCATATCTAATTCTGAGCCAGCCAATAGAGCTAGAGGTCTGATTTTTGGTATATAGGGATAACTTAGCAATACAATTTTTTGACAAAATATCATGTGACCTCGATGACCTTTGACCTCATATATACGTATATGGGCATAACTATGTAACCCCAATTGCTACACCTTTCATATGTGGTATGATGGGAGACCTTATGACACCACATCCTGTACCTCATTAATTATGCGCATATCTAATGCTCAGCCAGCCAATAGAGCTAGATGTCTGATTTTTGGTATATAGTGATAGCTTAGCAGTGAAATTTTTTTGACAAAATGTCATGTGACCTCGATGACCTTTGACCTTACATATACCTATATGTCCACAACTTGATAACCACAAGTGCTACAGACTTCATATGTGGTATGATGGGAGACCTTATGACATCACATCCTGTACTTCATTAATTATTTCACAATCTAATTTTTCTTTTGCTCTAATGCTGCCACTTTTGTCGAAACCCGGTCATCGCTGCTTGCAGCTATATTTATTATTATTATTCTTCTTTTTCTTCTTCTGTCGCGCTTCTGCAACTACCACGCGAACACCGTTGCACCTAGAGACTTTATATTTGGTACACAGGTACAACTCAGCAAAAGCAATTTTTTTGTCACATGACCATAACAAAGGTCACGTGACCTTTCGGCCATTTTGAAAATAAACTTTAAAATTGAGCTCATTTGCATAACAAGTGATAAATCAAAATTCTGCTCCAGTCACTTTTTAGACCTTATAGCCTTGCTCCTTCATGCCAAATATCAAGGTCACAGGTCTTGCCGATTTTGAGAAGAAGATTTTTAAAGTATTATTTTTCATATTTTTCAGTGACCTTTGACCTCCCTATAGATTTACAAATGCCCATTATAGGCTAGCCAAAAGAGCTAGGAGTCTGGTTCTTTTTCGACATAGACGATCATTGGCTGTTAATGTTCACCGAAATATTTTGGGTCAGGTCACGTGACCTTGACCTCATTAATTATGCGCATATCTAATTCTAGGCTAACCAATAGGGCTAGAGATCCGAATTTTGGTAGACAGGGACTACTATGGGATAGAAATCTATTGCAAATATGTCACGTGACCAGACCTCATTATTATGCACATATCTAATTCTAGGCTAACCAATAGGGCTACAGATCCAAATTTTGGTACACAGGGACTACTATGAGATAGAAATCTAGTGCAAATATGTCACGTGACCAGACCTCATTATTTATGCGCATATCTAATTCTAGGCTAACCAATAGGGCTAGAGATCCCAATTTTGGTACATAGGGACTACTATGGGATAGAAATCTATTGCAAATATGTCACGTGACCAGACCTCATTAATTATGCGCATATCTAATTCTGAGCCAGCAAATAGAGCTAGAGGTCGATTTTTGGTATATAGGGATAACTTAGCATTACAATTTTTTTGACAAAATGTCATGTGACCTCGATGACCTTTGACCTTGAATATACGTATATGTCCATAACTCAGTAACCACAAGTGGTACACCCTTCATATTTGGTATGATGGGAGACCTTATGACATCACATCCTGTACCTCATTAATTATGCGCATATCTAATTCTGAGCCAGCCAATAGAGCTAGAGGTCTGATTTTTGGTATATAGGGATAACTTAGCAGTACAATTTTTTTGACAAAATGTCATGTGACCTTCATGACCTTTGACCAAATATATACATATATGGGCATAACTAAGTAACCGCAAGTGCTAGACCCTTCATATTTGGTATGATGGGAGACCTTATGTCACCACATCCTGTATCTTATTAATTATGCGCATATCTAATTCTGAGCCAGCCAATAGAGCTAGAGGTCTGATTTTTGGTATATAGGGATAACTTAGCAATACAATTTTTTTGACAAAATGTCATGTGACCTCGATGACCTTTGACCTTAAATATACCTATATGTCCACAACTTGATAACCACAAGTGCTACAGATTTCATATGTGGTATGATGGGAGACCTAATGACACTGCATCCTGTACTTCATTAATTATGCGCACAATCTAATTTTTCTTTTGCTCTTAATGCTGCTACTTGTGTCGAAACCCGGTCATCGCTGCTTGCAGCTATATTTGTATTTGTGATTAGAAAAGAAACAACATGTTTTAGAGAAGTCAGGTATAGAAACCATAGCAGAAAACCAAGATTTTGTCCAGTTATACATTCCAGGTTAGGACATTGTAGGTTACTTTTTGATTAAATTTTCTGTAAGTTAATTTCTGGCTTTGGATAATCCCCAAGCTTCTTGTTCTTTATTTTACCGTTAATTTGGTTCACTTCTACAGTAAATATCATTCTTTCTTTGATTCTGTTAGACATTGAATGTGCTATATTGTATGTACATTCAATTATTTATGTGATCTTAGGACAAAGGCTTTGTAATGACAAGAAGAGGTTTCAAGAAAATATCTTCAAACTCTTTCAATATCACCAACCTTCTCGTTTCTTTTCACATCTACAGAGCCCTTGGAATAGGTTTTTTCAAGACAATGAACTGAGGTCCCTCATTGCTCAAGATGTTCGAAGAACATTCCCAGAAATTGAGTTCTTCCAAACCGAAGACATCAGAACCATGATGGTTAATATTTTGTTTTGCTATGCAAGAATAAATGAAGACATTTCATATAAACAGGTATGGCAATATAATCCTAGATATTATTCCCTAATATTTTTCTTCGTTCAGCGAAGGAAAATACGAGTGATGTAATGACCGTGTCACCACGAGTCGAAGACGAGTGGTGACACGGTCATTACGTCACGAGTATTTTCTGAGCTGAACGAAGAAAAATATTAGGGAATAATATACTTATCACATGCACAAGCCAAGAATTCGTTATTTTTTGCAAAATAAAATAAGTTTTCCATGACGATTCCGCGTTTAAACTTTTGAACTACTTTAGGAATAAATATCAGTACGCCGTGCACAAGTTGTCAATCATTTCCAGTCGTCCGTCGTGTGCGTTAGCAAATGACAGCTCTCGGTCTACACGTAGGCTACCTTCCGCAAAGTTATACTCTATTTCAAAGATAGCATAGTCCTAGAAATTTATCACAGACGAAGATACGCTATTTTTCGGGAACAAATATCGACTGAATCTCGACGGCGCAAAACACTGTAAAGGTCGCGCCTGACCCTGTTTGCAATGCGTACGGAACCCACGGTATATGCGACCAGCTTCGAGTTCGTTGTTTCCGCAAATTATTCACATAATTCCTTCGGAACATACAGGCGGTACACTCTTGTGTTTACATTGTTCGGATTAGTAATGTCGTAGTCTGTGAAAATATTGATTTCATCACATGACTTTTGATTGTTGGAGAAACATCGGCCGCCATGTTGTTTGTTTACATATTTACGAGCACACCGAAGATCGACAAAAAAGGTCCGACGCACCAAAATTGATGACATAGACGCGGGTTGTCGTGACGTAGAACGACCAGAGAATAAATCCCGTATTTTTTGTTCGGAGACGACAAACTTGGCTTGTGCATGTGATAACAATCCTTGCTTTTGTTTTTTTAGATAGGTTCATGGGCATCGTATATGTAATGGCTTCAATTTATTCACAAGCCTGTGTTTGTTGATTTCTTTGGTAATAAAACATGACCATGTTTTAATGACATTGAATTTTGACCAAGTAAACTACATGTGCATGTTGTTTTGGTCCGGGGCACCAAAGGTCCGAAAGATGAATGCAATTATGGCTTTCCATATGCCTTAGATGGAGACATCTCAAGAAACTATTCTGTAAAATTCTTACACTCTGTGTGATGGTTACTTGGACAAATATCTCCAAAACTTTTTTTCATTTTTTCCAATGAATCATGCTGAAGTCGCTTTTTAAGGATTTTAGTCCAAATTGATATTATTAATTTGCCTTGCAAAATGACTCAATTGATTGCTTTGATGTTTAGCATGTATTTTCCTTAAGTTGTAGTTGAATCGGAATTGTTCATTTTGTGGTGATACATTTCTTTCACTGTGTTAAGATAATACTGTTAGCCATTGTTATACACTTTCTAGCATAGTTAGGCAAAACAATAATTGCTTTGCATGCATGTACTGGCTCAGTTAGACAGACAAGTTTGTGCAGTTAGGCAAATAAACATCTGCTGGCTGTATGAAAGAGTAAATGTGCAGTGTGCATACCAAAACCAAACTAATGAAAATTTATAGTTTTAACCTTTGTATGGAATATTAAAGCACAATATTTGCAAGAGTTTACATCATATACAGCATTGACAATGTGTTATTTTGGTAGCATAATACAGCATTTATTTGATACAATGATGCAAGCCAAGCCACTGTCACAGTTCTCCATGTCAGATCAGCTACCGTATTATGTGGGTAAAGCACAGTCCCTCCCTGGCTGCTTGCCATACCCATACTGCTACCCCTCATTGCAATACCAAATAGTACATGAAAACATCCTTAGGTAACTACCGATTGATATCCTTGTATACACGGCTGACAACACATATACTTGACAGACATAGTGCGCACTGCACACTGTTGGTTTCTCACTTCCTAGAAACTGAGATGCCCTTTGAAATACTGCTTCTGCGTGCAAAGGCTAACAGCTATTTACTTGTCCTTATCTGTTTCTACTATAACAGGGTATGCATGAGTTACTGGCTCCATTGATTTTTGTCCTGCACTGTGATCATCAAGCATTCCTACATGCCACTGAGATAGAGTCTTTACTGTAAGTTACAGACAAACCAGCTTGTGTCTTTTTTGGTATATTTCAGTTTAGCAGAGATTTGTAATCTAATTTCTGAAAACATGTATTGAAATCAACTGGTCACATACCAATTTCATACTGTTTTTAGCTTCCAAAGCTTCACTATCATTTATTTTATAATACCAGTATGTTGATGGCACAAATATAGTTATCTGATTGGTCGAGATTGGAAAATAACCAAGCTGTATTTGCCATATAGCGCGGTTGGAATAGGCACAAGCTCTCATCTTGAGTAAATTCCCTTTTTGATGTTTTACGTCAGAATTTCAATTTGATATTATGACATAATAGCAATAAACCACTCAATTTTGACCACTTCACTTGACAAAATCGGTACTTTAGATTTTTTTCAAAATATTTATTTCAATGTGTTAAAATTCTCTCATTACAAGTGCAGTCAGTCAATTTTATGCAATATACAAAGTAATCTATGCTTATGTTTTATGGATCATTATTTAATGTCATCAATATTTACGAAACGCAAGCATGTGCCAATTTTTAGCTCCGCTGTCAGCGACGCGGAGCTTATCAAATAGGCTGATTCTCCGTCGTCGTCCGTCGTCGTCGTCCGTCGTCGTCCGTCGTCCGTCGTCTGTCAACAATTGCCTTCTTCTCTGAAACTGCAAGTCCGATTGCTTTGAAATTTGATATGCAGTTCACTTGGGGTGACCTCACTTAAGTTTGTTCAAATCGCGGTGAAATTTGCATATTTGTATTTTGGGGCATTTTTTGGTGTTTTTGGTAAAAAAATCTTCTTCTCTTAAACCGCTTGTCCAATTGCTTTGAAATTTGATATGCAGTTTACTTAGGGTGACTTGAGTCAGATTTGCTCAAATTGTGGTGAAATTTGCATATTTGTATTTTTAAGGCAATTTTTGTCATTTTTGGTAAAAAAAATCTTTTAAAAATCTTCTTCTTTAAAACTACCGGTCAGATAGCTTTGATATTTGGTACATATGTCCCTAGCGATGATCTATTTCAGATTTGTTCAAATTGTGCAGAAGTATGTAAATTTGCATTTTAAGGCAATTTTTGCAATTTTGGTCAAAAATGTATTTCTCAAAAAGTACTGGTCTGATAGTTTTGAAATTTGGTATACAGGTTTCAATAGATGAACTAAGTAATATATATTGAATTTCTGATGAAATCTGTAATTTTGTATTTTGGGGCAATTTTTGCCATTTTTGGTCAAAAAATGTGTATTTCCAAAACTACTCATCTGATAGCTTTGAAATTTGGTATACAGGTTCCTACAGATGAACTAAATGATATTTATTGAAATTATGATGAAATCTGCAATTTTGTATTTTCGGGGCAATTTTTCCATTTTTGGTAAAAAAATGTGTATTTCCAAAACTAATCATCTGATAGCTTTGCAAGTTGGTATACAGGTTCCCACAGATCACCTCAATGATATTTATTGAAATTATGATGAAATCTGCAATTTTGTAATTTTGGGGCAATTTTTGCCTTTTTTGGTCAAAAAATGTGTTTGTCAAAAAGTACTGGTCTGATAGCGTTGAAATTTGGTATACAGCTTTCTACAGATGAGCTTAGTAATATATATTGAATTTCTGATGAAATCTGTAATTTTGTATTTTGGGGCAATTTTTGCCATTTTTGGTCAAAAAATGTGTCTTTCCGTACTACTCATCTGATAGCTTTGAAATTTGGTATACAGGTTTCTATAGATGAACTAAATGATATTTATTGAAATAATGAAATCTGCAATTTTGAATTTTTGGGGTAATTTTTCCCATTTTTGGTCAAAAAATGTGTTTCTCAAAAAGTACTGGTGTAACAGCTTTGAAATTTGGTATACAGGTTTCTATAGATGAACTAAATTTGATCTTTTAAAATTATGATGAAATCTGCAATTTTTATTTTTGGGGGCAATTGTTGCCATTTTTGGTCAGAAAATTTTATTCTCACAAATCTACTCATCAGATAGCTTTGGTTGACATGTTCTTAATCTTAGGGATGATCCAATGTGATATATTCAAAGTATGATGAAATCTTCAATGTGTATTTTTGCAGCTTATTTTAGCCACTTTTCTCTGGCCACTGCATTGAACTATCAAAGATTTTCACCTTCTTCATCAACATGTGTCAAAAATAGTTATTCTCTACATAAACACAGCGGAGCTATATCAGCCGCTAGGTCGCTTGTCATTAAATAGTAATGTCAGCAGAGATTGATGTCTGAATTACTGACTAAAACACAACACTATGGCACTTTTGTTCTTTGCAACACTTTAGATGTATAGATGAATGGTTCTTTTCGTTGCATGAAAATGATTTACCTCGTCATGTTTAACATCATCCCAAAGAAGTACTTATTTTTGCAAATGTAAAATCATGAGTTGAATTTTGGGCAGTGTAACAGAATGTTTTAGTGCTACTTTATAACAAATAATTTACAAATATATCTAAACTAAGGAATGATTAGGGAATGTTATGCCTTGAGTAAAAAAAGACCATGGATAATGTCGTGCGACATGACATAAATTTATCTCTTTACAAAGCTCTGTTGTTAACCAGTAAGGTATAATTGCATGTTTATTTAGATGAATGGTTTTATCGAATCATAGTTTTCATGCATTTCTTGAAATTTGTTCTTTATAATATATTTACCAGGCATATACATGTACAGTAATTAACATTGCATTCAGAAAATGTTGGCTGCAATTTGTTGGAATTATGCTTATGCATATTGTATATGCCATGCTACACCATGCTTTCTTTAAATTAACTTTTGCATGACTAATGTGTTTTTTAAGAATACATTCAGTGCAGTTTATCCATTTTTCAAACTTTTTTGCTCAACTCCTCGCAGATTTTAACATATTTTGTCTTGTTCTGTTTCCCCATATGTGGTAATGTACAATGTGTATTCCTAGTGTGATTGGTCCACAAAAGAGGTTAGAGTAGCTCCTTATCGGTGTATTTTTTATCTTATTTCATTTTTCCGGTGTTGGGATATTTTTAAAGGCTTGGATAATAGTTGTTTTATTTGCTAATACTGACACACTAACAGAATTTGAATCGTTGCATTAACTATCACTTTTTGTTTTCATGCTAGCTATTCCTCTATGTCATTTTCTAAGCAATCACTATATTTATATGTATAGTTGGAAAGAGGGTCACAATTTTATGCCAATTTTGATATTTTCTAGTCACCTTTGCAAATAAGCTTGGACTCAATAACTCACATCCTCTTTCCTTTAGTGATGCAAGTTCAGCAACTCATTGTTCACCCTTCTATTGACAAAATTTACAAATTGATTGACCTGTGCAAGAGGGATGTATCTCCTATACAGGCAATACGCCTCTCTTGCACTGGGCTGTCGAAATTATTGAATTTGCAGTTAATACACCATTTATTTGGTTTATCCTCTCAGCAACAACTACCACAAGTCATAGTTTGAAACAAAGTTGTCATGAACATCCTACCCAGGCTAATCTTAAATTTATTCATCATGAAAATAAACAATGGAATTATGTCACACTTCACTTTTGCAAAGTTTTTGTTTGCAAGTTTACAGTGCCATTGTTCTACGTTGCCATTTTAATTCAAATAATTCTATCTGCTCTACAGTCTTCAAAAAGTCCTGTGGTCATCTGTGTATTGTGTTTTACTATGGACAGATTTTTATTAAGTTAGATAACACAATATCTTATGCACTCATAAAAGCATTGCTGCTCATTGAATGGGTTGATAGTTGAAAATAATACAATTTTGGTGTAAAGAACAATTCATATGAAAGAGACAAGTTCATTCTACTGTATACCAGTCACAATGTTGTTGATAGAGAGAATTGATTGAGATTCACACCTTTTCTGTAATAATCGAGGATATAACTCGACCAAACAACTATAAAAATGTGACGTAATTCCATTGCATCAGAATATCATTGAATCACATTGAAATGCCATCGTGTCAATTAAGGGTCTAAACTAATGTTTGTCTTAAATGTAATGCAATGCAGTGAAACATTTTAGCATTCTCTTTACAACTTTTTCCCACCATCTGTTTTTGTAACTTCAGCTGTTTTGTAAATTCAGCTACTATGGTTATGGTATCACAACTTTACTTACTGGCTTGTTTTCTTCATTCTCAAATTCCAACGTATAATTTGTCATCACTTCGGAGACTTACATGTCACACTGTCCATTGTTATTTTTATCGTCTGTCTATTGGGTAATTCTTCAAAATCATGTTAATGTTTTTCAGGGATGTTGTCAAGGAACTCTTGAACCCAGACTTCATTGAACATGATGCATAGTAAGTAAATAGAACTTAGTGTGGTAGCTTATGCAAATTATAAGTTGATGAGTTGATATGTAAAATTATGTGATATGTACTTGTTTTATTTGATTTACATGTTATATTAATTAAATCATCATAATTATTATCATTATCCAAGTTTTGTACACACCTGAAAAGCCCTAGAAATTGATAAGCTAACCACAATTTTTGATAATTGTGAGATATTCAGTTATGATATGGTAAATGGATATGTAAAATGATAGGCAAAATTATATTTTGTATGAATTTTTTCCTGGAAAATGATACTTTGGACCTCAAAAAGGCCTTCAAAATTGCTCTAATAAGTACTTGAAGGCACTTAGATTTTTAAGTGACTTTGACTGTGTGAGCCCCTGATTATTATTTTTGGAAAGAAAATGAATGTTTCCTTCCAGAGCTGTTTATACTGGTATTTGGAAGCTGACATTTTGAAATTACTTTTATTTTGCAACTTTCAGTGCAATGTTTTCCCAATTGATGGAAACCATGGAACCGCTCTACAGATTTGGGAAATCGGAGGGTTTCTTTGACCAAGGATATGGCAAATCCAAAATTTTGAACACGGCACCCTTTGCTACGCCTGTTGAATTCAACCCAACTTCACCAGTTGTGAACAAGTTGACCAAGATTCAAGAACGCGTCCTTCAGAAATATGACCATGAACTTCATTTGCATTTAAGCCAACTAGAAATAGCACCTCAGATCTATGGAATGTAAGTAAAATCTAAGTAATCTTTGATGTGTAGACCACAATCAGTTTTCAAACACTTGTAATAAATATCTAGATAGAGATATGAAGTTTTGTGTTTATATCACTGAAATTGCAAACTAGCTCATAAACAGATATCAAAGGCCCTCTTGAATTGCCAGATTATACTATTGAAAGTGAATCCATTTTCAAATTCCATAACTCTAGTCAACAATATTACAATAGTCTTTTGTTACTGATTGTGACCAAGTGTTTCTCTTTGACAAAAATAGTGCAAGCATTCAACTTAAGTACCTTTTTGTTAAATGGCTTTGTAAATGAATAAATAAATGTTTAAAAATTCTGATGAGAAATGCTCACCCCAACATGTAATTGAAATGCAGAAACTTTTTACACTATTGCGCTTATTATCATGCTGATAACTGATAAAGTTTGCCATTCTTTAAAGTTGTAATAGATGATATTGATGGCGATTAGTGTAAAATTTGTTTCCTTTTCAAGGTGACCCTTACAGGCATTACTTCAGCCGAGAATTTGAAAACTTAAACTTTTTCCCTATGAATTGATACTGAACACTGAATTCTCAAAAAAATTGCGTTAAGCAGTTAAAAGCTTATAGTTTTACTCTGAAGTATGACTGAATAAAGTCTAACGTACTTTCACATAAAGCTCATCATGATTATGATAATCTTATCTTTTAACAATTAATTGTTCCATAATCATTGAGGGTCCATATTGCTTTCTCAGTAAGTACCTCTCTTTGTATCTATTGTTTAGCCGATGGGTGCGTTTGTTATTTGGACGTGAGTTTCCACTTCAAGACCTCCTGGTACTGTGGGATGCCATATTTGCCGATAGTATAACCTTTGACCTGGTGGATTACATATTTGTTGCCATGCTAATTTACATTCGAGATCGATGTAAGTAATCTTACAGTGACTTACCAGTGACTCCATAATATTCTGGGTGTTTTCCTAATTGGAATAAGATCATGTATTACAAGCAAATTTTCTTTTCAGTCAACCGTCAATTATTTGTTACTTTTACTAAATGCTTAGCACCATGGCCACATTTTAACTGATAGAGATAGGGGCAGTAGAAGCCAAATCATCTATGGCTTGGCAATTTTCCAGACGTTTTCCTAACAGATCCTTGAGCCAACAGTACTTGATATGGCACAAAAGAAAGGTTTAATAACAAATGAGCAATTTGCATATTACATATTATATCATACCTGGTCCAGTATATTGATGTCACAAATACAGCGATCTGATTGATCGAGATGCGAAAAGAACCGTGGTACCGTATATTGGCGATATACCATGGCTGGCATACACGCAAGCTCTCAGCTTGGGCAAAAATCCATTCTTGACGTTCCACGCCAGAATTTCAATATACTGTTATGATATAATAGCAATAAATCACCCCTAGCGACAGTATACCACTCGATTTTGACCTGTTCACTCCATATATGCACTTGCTATTGCTTGTGCATATGTGTCGTGAACTGGTCAAAGTCCTATGGTATACCGTTGCTGGCTGTGCATTATTGCTAAATTATATCGTACCACTACCGGTATATTGATGATACAAACACAGTAATCTGATTGGTCAAGATGTGAAAAGAATCATGCTACGTTCACAATATTGAACAATTGCAACACACGCAAGCTCTCTGTCAGAGCAAAAATCCTTTTTTGACTTTCCATGCCATAATTTCAATATACTGTTATGGTATAATAGCAATAAATCACACCCAGTGAGGGTATAGCACTCGGTATTGACCAGTTCATTTTGTATATGTTAATGGTCAAAATCTCATGCTATACCATTGCTGGGTGTGCTTTATTGCTTGATTAGAACAATCTTAAAATGTGTTTCCGGTTATTTGGTTCAGTACTTTTAGGCGATTATCCAGGCTGCATGAAATTACTAATGCGATATCCACCAGTTACTGATGTACATTATCTTCTCAATGAAGCACTTTATCTCAGAAAGCCGAAGGTCAGTACTATTTGTTGTTTGTCTTTTCATATGTTTGCAGTCCTTTTCACAAATACTTGAGAAATATTAACTTCATGTATTTTATGTATATAATGCACGTGTTCTGGAAAATGACAGCTTTCTACTTGTACCATCTATCTCCATTCCATGTCTATCTGACAGTTTTCTTCTTCATGTTTCAGTAAGTTTTATTAGGATGAATTTCTGTGATTTGAAGTAGTATGATGTGCTGATAATGATATAAGCATAGTTTCTCTGAGTATGTTGAGATTACCTAGATATTTCATTGTGAAAATTTTCATTTATTGAAGTAGTAAGAATGGAACAACAATTTTCAGGGCCATTCATTATCAGTTGCCAATTCAATTTCAGTAGGCAAATGAAGACAAAGTGAGTTTGTTATTAGGATTCCACTATCTTTTAAATGAAATACTTTTGTTTCTTTGTATCTCTGGTATGTTGTGTTTCCCACCAGAGATGTTGGAGAAATATTTTAGATCAACTTGTGTTACATTAAAAACAAATGTTACGTAACTATCATGAGAGAAGTAGAATGTTTTCAAAGAACTACAGTACAGTAGTCTCAGACTGATCAATGACCCCAACTTTCTATATAACATAAACAGATCATGAGTGATAGACAAATGTATGTTTCTGGTTTAACAAAAGACTGAAGATATATGCAGAACAATGACTAAAGGCACATTCTCTGTTGCTAACATGTCATCTTTTCCAAAATCAGTATATGTTTTTAGGGGGTTTCCCAGGTATTAAATATTTTTCCAAAGGTAGGTACAAGTTTCCTAGACGGGCACTTCCATATACTTAACTGTTCAGTTATGACATTCAAGTCGATACTGATTTTGTAAGTTACTGAATGATTGTTGTTGCAATGTACAAATTGAATAGGCACTATAAATACCTTTTGAGCAGTATTATACATGAAGCTTGTGTAATAATCGTATAACCTTGTAGGCATATCATAACACTGGTACAGTCTGGACAGGATATAGACATGTTTCAACATCACATATAGTTCACATGCAAATTTCTTTTTCAATAGGACCACAAAAAACAAGCTCCACCCGTCTACAATTATACTTACCCATCAGTTGAACCTGTGAAAGTTAACGAGAAACCCAAGGAGATATACCAACAGCTAGCAAAGTTACAGTCACCTGTCCATAAATTCAAGTCCAGTAAGGTATCACAGGGAATCAGTAATATTACAAAAAAGATTACATATGGTGGCAAGAACAAGTCAGAAATGAAAAGCAAAGTACCGAAATCAACCAGTACACCATCTATTTCAGATGAAAGTAAGTGTAGGGTACTTGCTTGAAGTAGTTTTACCTGCTGTGAATTCTTTCAATGCTTGACAAAGTGATGTAAATGCTATCATCAATTTTTAATTGTGACAGTTATCTGTAATTCACCTAGATGGCTTTATTAATTACCTTGGTATTCAATCAGTATTTTAAGGAAAGGATTCAGTTGTGACCATATACAGGTATTGAAGTTTTTGTAACTTTTTGTTCTGTGAATTCATGAATGTCTATTGTAGATTTTTGTTAGCTTATACTGCTTTCAGGAGTAATACTTCTGTACTATTGATATTCTCAGGTTGGTTTTAAGGCTATTCAAATAAGATGTGGTAAGCAATGGTTCACAACATATCAGATTTATGAAATGCAACTATGTGATCTAATTACTGTCAAGGTATAAATTATAAAAAAAGGACCCAGGACATAAATCTATTGATATGCATGATTTTCCGCTAGTTTAGATTATAAATCCTGTATTTTTTACTCCTCCAGGTGACACAAGTGTTCATGAGAAGACGTCCAAGTCTAAAACATTACCAGCGAGGACAACTATGACTCAAATGGACAACATGTCGCCCTCTGGCAGTAAAACATTTAATCAGTCTGTACAGAGTGAGACACCAAAGAAAAGTAGCATATTTAGTAGACCTAGAAGTTCAAGTAAGAGGACCAAAGAGGTAAAGCTAGCATTTAAGTCTATCATAATCATCAAAAACAGTGAAGCATTTTTTCAATTTTTGGGTCACAGGGGACTGTATTTTGCCAATACAAGAATCATAAATTTGTTGTTTGTGTTTGCATGTGTTTGCAGTCCTTTTCACAAGTGACATAGGAATATTAACTTGATGTACATTGCATTTTATGTGAAAAGTTTGCCTGTGAGCATAATCACGTATTGACTCAAATTTATTTAAACATGTCTAAAACTTTCAATAACATGATGTGAAAAGGTGGTCAATTTGTTTGTAGCTGCTATTAATACGATGCCAATGACAATTTAGTGTTGCAAAGCAAATAAAAAATAGGGTTTTATAATGCATACCTTATTACCCAACACAACACTCTGTAAATTTCTAAACTTTACAGTTGTGCATTAGGCACTTATGTTTGGCATGTAAGTAGTTTACGATAAATTCTGGTTGTATGAAACAATTATGCGACATTAAATACAGACAACAGTCAGTAGACTATATGTGGAATTTACTTACTATACTGTAAAGTGTACCATTAATTCATTATATTTACTTCTAAATGATGAAATTGCAACTAAGGCAGATGCCATGTAAAGTTGAATGACTTTATTTTCTTACAGGAAACAGAACTTCAAACACAGATATCAGTTTTACAAGGTCAACTCAACGACCTTCAGAGTATGTGTCAGTACTGTGCTTCTAAAATGGGTGGCCATATCAGTGAGTATGGTTTAACATACTTCATCACTTCAACACCACAGACTTTCCATAATTCATGTAAAGAGGGTAAACATCAGGCTCTTTCACGTGATTCTCTGCAATTTGAAATAATCTTGCTCTGATGAAGTAAGGTAACCTGTAGGCAAAGAATTTGCCAAGACCTTGCTGCACATACATGTAGTAGTTTATGATATTGTTAATCAGGTTGGTAACATAATGGAGTGTTTCTGTATGTGCAGTAGGTGAACAATTATGAAAGGACGTCTTTGTACTCCAAAAATAAAAAAAAAGTACATGTGCCAAAGCAAAGGTATTTAACTTTTAAATGCAGAAAACGAACAAACATACCAGTACTGTCAATTAACAAATTAGGTAATGCCAGAATTGACTGTTGAGTTCATGCCATGTTTAAAGCCACATGTACTAGTACTTGTTTGTTGTTTATATGTCCTGTGTTGTTTGTGTTTGTTATATCGAGTTTGTCACTGCCATGTGTAAAGCCACATGTACTAGTACTTGTTTGTTGTTTATATGTCCTGTGTTGTTTGTGTTTGTTATATCGAGTTTGTCACTATAGAACATGACTATGATGTAGATTATGGCTTGGCTTAGTAACATTGTTCTGATTAAATTAAATGTGGAATCAAAAATGTCAGTTCCCTAAAGTACCTTTACCTGTGCATTTGATCCAGATCACATCCAGGAGAAGTTGATGCAACAGAAACTGGAAAATGAAGATGAAATACTACTGGGAATTGCTGGACTCAAACAGGTATAAAGAAACAATCAATGAATTTTTGCTTGATAAATTGCATGCAAGGCATAATTTTTCGCTATCATTGATATCGCAAGAGCAGGGGAAGTCAAGAAAGAATGAAATGATCAGCAGTATGTTTGTGTGTTTAACACTTTCACTGCATAATTAATTTTTATACGTGCATTCCTGTGGGTAGTTTTCTATGGATGTATGGCCTTATAAATATTGATTTACATGCATGTGCTGTATTTTGTATATTATACGAGTGTTCGGGACAATTTTTTCAGTGAGTATTGCAATATGACAGAGCATCATAAAAATGAACAAAAGGTCATGTGACACATCTAGAAGGTCACGTGATAATGGCGGCCATATTGGATTTTACAAAAAAATTCAAAAAATGTTGCATTTTTTGTTATTTCAATATATAAATGTATTTTTTTCAGCGTAACACTTTAAAAATTACTACTTACATTTTATTAACTCAAATTAAGTAGGGGGAACACATACTCTAAAACATATTCCACATAAATGAGGTTAATATGCATATTTATTACACGTTCATCTTCGAACAACAGGTATCATCTGACATTCAAAAGAGAGATATATTATATATAAGCTTATATACTGGTAGCTAGTCCGATGTGTAATTGTCATTGATAGATTGATGTCGTACAACATCCACAGGATACCCCATTAACATTTGTGACGTCGGTCACCGACCCTTTGTCGCACTTTTCTCTCAGCATGCTCAGCTGGCCTACCTTCCTGTCTTGCTTGCAATCTCTGTCTTTGCTCAACTGGTTCGGGAACATATTCAAGTTAGGTATTAGAGTTGTAATTTGAAATTTGACTTCCGCTATCTCTGTCGAGTTCAGTTTCACGATCAGTGACAATTCCACTATCACTGTCTAGAAAAACATGCTCAAGGGCTTAGTCGGTGTTAAACTGTGCCCGCGTTGCCATTTTTAAATACCTTCTGACAGAAAAATAACAACTGATCACACGATACAAATTACGGCAGAGAAATGACCGAGTATGGCGGCATTTGTTTACAAATTAGGCGCGCATGCTCATTTAGGTTTGACCTCTACCTCGTACGCTACTCTTGGCTGGAGGAAATAGTCAACAAACATGATGTAGATCAGAAAATGCCAACGTATATCAAATGCATATAAACGCGTACGTTCTTGGCGCATTTACGCGCCTCCCGCAGTCTGGCCGTTGGTGCAGAATGTACCCTCCCGCGGTGAAAGTGTTAAGATCATACCATTAAGGATTTTGAATCGCTGTGAACTCTAGAGTTCACTAACAGTTATTGCTTGACCTAATAGATTTCCACATCAATTTTCTTGTTATAGATCAAAGATATTCTCAAAGGAGAGCTAAGGTTTTCAAGGAATTTACTTGAAACGGATGAAGAAATTGTTATTAATGATGATCACTATGGGAAAGATGAAGAATTGGACACATTTCATCATGCGGATCAGTCATCAGAAACTGCCCTGGCTGAAGAGGACAAAGACAAGATGGTCATAGACAGGTCTACCTCACAAGATTTCATATTTCTTGATCGTGAATCGGAGAGTGAAACAATGAGCCTGTCAAGTGATGCCATTGATGGTTGCCAAGGAGACAAGAGGAAAACTGAAACAGAGGCTGAAAACAGGACAAATACTTCATCTGAAAATGATGAGTCTGAATATTCAATGTTGAATAGTGACTACAGTGGAAATAATGAAGCAGAGAGCAACCAGGATGACTGAATTTGGAAATCAGATATTTAGATTGCACAGAGATCATAACAATGCAACTCTTGAATGATCTGGGATGGTCATTCAAACAATTCCAATTCTCTTAGTGGCAGTATTTGTGATTGTCTTTTGAAAATAAAATGTTTTCATTTCATGGTTATATGAAGCCAAGTGACAGGAATAATCTTGTGTTCTCATCTTGTACTTTGAACTGTTGCTAGAGAATGTTACTGTGTAAATGAGAAGGATGATGGACTTGCATGAAAGTCTAAACTATGAAACAATTGATAGGATGCTACAGTTTAGCTAAAATGTACAGTATATTTTGAATGATAAATTTTATTGGATTGTTCTTAGTGATCATGTATTGATAGGTCAATAGGTGACTATTGATTAAGTGATGGATTTGATATTGTTGCTTGGCAGAATGTGTTGCTATGGAGGCACTGCTTCATGAAAATGACAGGAAGTGGACAAAAATGTCATGTGTTACTGTGCTTTGTTGACCTGGACAACACAAGAGTACTGAAAGTTGTGCCGAACAAGTATGAGGTTTTTCCATGTGAGATTTTGAGTATGTAGCATGCAAGTTTTCTCCAGTATTTTGTCCATGATTTAATTGATAATGTTGTGATACAAGCAACCTTTTGTTACTTAATTGGAGGAAAATAGTTTCACACATTTAGTAATTACAAATGGCACAAGTGGTACCATTTACATTTTCCGGTCACTGCACTCTATGGGCTGCATTTAATGTAGATACTACTTTACCTCAATTTTTCAGTTCATAACAGTAACAAAGTGTTTTCATTCCTTCTGTATAGCTGCTTATTGTTATTAATGAATTAAAGGTTATTTGCATAATCGTTTTTAAACTTACTTAGATTTTAAATTAATTTTATGATTTCAACTTAAAATATTATCCTGTATGGGTCAAAGTCTTAGCTTTTAACTTCTTCCCATTGTTAGAACACATTTGAGTCACTTCTTCATGAACTTTACAATTATATTTTTTCTCTGTGTAGGTTCTAAATGTATAATTTTGCAGAGCAAAATTTTCATTTTTTTTAAAGAATTTAATATTTGTCACCTACATGGCATTTGATTCAGGATGTTTTTATAGGAGGTACACTTGTCATGTTTAGATTTTACGTGGATATTTATAATTTAAATTTTTGTGACATTGGGAAACCTGCAATGGTACTGACTACAGTAATTCCACAGTTAACCATGAAGAAAAGAAAAAACACCTTGCATTTAGTCACAAAAATGTGTGTATGTTCTAATCAAATGTAAATTGGAATGTGTTTTGCAATGGAGCGTAGATTGTAAATGGAAAAGTGTAAATGTTTTCAATGCAATCGCTCTGTGGATTTATCTCCAGTGATTGTTTAGATGCTGTTAATTAAATTCTGGCAATGTTCAAAACATAGACTTGTGAGACCCCACAAGCCTGCATTCTTCTACAAACAACTCTGTAGGTTTTGACAAGTCGTATTCTTCGTTATCTGTTGAAACGGTGGATTCTCTGTTGGATTGTTTTGTCAATAATTACATTTGCCAGGTTCAGTCAGTGTATACTTGTAAAAGAGTATCAATTAATATCAGTTAATTTTGAAAAATCAAAGATCTGATTTTAAACTTTGAGATTATTCTGTTACATGGGAACATGGGTACACAAGAAATAAGAACACAGTTCTGGACACCAGTGATTAGGTTGTTTTCCTTTAAGTTGAAAACTGAAGAATTTCAAATTTTAATAAGGGGACATATTATAAAATATGGAAAAATAAATTGTCAATAGAAATAAATTGACAGTTTTTTGAAAACCTTCAATATTGGGTTGTGTAAAGTTTGAGTATGAATGAAAATTTATATTTTGTGCATTATGGATTGGGGATCATGATTCAAAAGTGACTCTGAAAATGTGTACACGATCAATTACTCATTGAAAAGTTTTTAAAAATTGAAACTTTATAAAGATGTTCGCTTAGGCAATCAACTTTCACATAAATAATGTCCAAATAAACTAGACTTGCAAACACAGATTACAAAACTGGCTATTGTGCTTGCCACATATATTGTATCAAGTGTGTAACAAATGGTGTCATCTTCAGTTCATAGAAATCCCCCTCATAGATAATAATGAACATAAAATTATATTGATAAGAAGTCAATGTTTGAAATGAAAAACTATGTATCAAAGCATGAAGAAAGCTATGAAGTACTTTGGGGTTTTTTGCAGTGGTAAATATGGAATACATAAATATTTGAGGGTAGCTCAAACCCCCAACTGGGACCGCCAACTGGGACTCCCAGTTGGCTTAAAATGCACTCTGGGACCGGTCCCAGTTCACTTCTGGGACCGGTCCCAGAAGCGAACTGGGACCGGTCCCAGAAGCGAACTGGGACTGGTCCCAGTTGGCCTCTGGGACCGGTCCCAGTTGGCTTCCAGGACCAGTCCCAGTTGGCTTCAAAATTAACTCTAGGACCGCGGCCGCGGTCCTAGTTGGCCTCCAGGATCAGTTCCAGTACACTTCAGGGACACATCCAATTTGTGAACTGGGACCACTATGAAAAAACCCAGTTACTGGTACTTCATACTAACAATCTTTTAATGTTTTCATCTTTTTACTCTGCCATAATTGTAGGTATACGCGACATTTAATAGATCCCAACTATTAAAGGCCAAAGTAATTTAATTCTTTGTTTTGTCTGTGTGCACATACTAGGGTTTTTTCTACTGCCAATGGTTTGAATAGGATTTTACTGAGCTTTCCTGTTTACAAAATTTCACATCTTGTAGATGATCACGATGAAAGGAAGTTTCTGATGATTTTTGTATAGACACTTATGTTGTTACATGGAAATAATCAAGAAAATATAAGGTGTGTTTTGATTTTCTTGTATGTGTTTTAGTACTGCCTTCCCGCTCATGTTTCGAAACATTTGAGTGGGCGCGCTAAACAAAGAATTTGATTACTTTGGTCTTACTGCGATGTACTCATTCTTAGCACTAGTAAGTCCTGTGCTATGGTGTGTGTTGAAATCTTACTGCACGGATCACGTTGATAGAGAGACTGTGTACTGAATCAGATGAAAAAGGAGATGAAAATAACTGTGCAAGACTAGCAATTAACTCATCAAGGCTTTCATTACATTAAAAACAGCAAACAAAACATTGAACGAAAACCCGTTGTGTTTTAATAGAATTGCAATTCACTTGCAGTATATGACTGATATCTTAATTTGGACCTAGTTATATTTCTGAACAGATAGACACAAATAGGAGAGGGGCAACCATTAGTGCATGCATGTACTGTTACAGCAGAATCATTTCATTGTGATGCGAGGAAAAAATAGACATCAATGAGGTGATAATAGTCCCATTACATTTTAAGACAAAGGGTTTTGAATATACAAGTCAACAACATGCACTGCTTCAAAACTTCATTGACAGCTAGTAGCTATATGTAGTATATGCTGTCTCAGTGTTTTCTATTTCAGTCTGTATGTCTGCCATAGCTCTATGGAGCTACGAGTCCCAGAATTGAAATGAGACCTGACTGTCCTTGAATGAAACTGGGAGATGTTACAGCTTTCCCACACAAAAAACATGTACATAATTTTCACAACAGTACAGAGAATATGAATAAAACAAGTGCATACAATTGCTACAAAAGGCACATAGTGGGATGGGGAACTTCTTTCCCATTAATATCATGGTTTCGTCATTACAGCATGGAGGTACCTTACCTCCATGGTACAGTTCATTTGATACAAGTGTGTTTCCCCGCAATCATAATGGTCCCAGTTACGTCGAGCTAGTACGCTTCTGGGACCGGTCCCAGTTCGCTTCTGGGACCAGTCCTAGAGGCCAACTGGGACCGGTCCCAGTTCGCTTCTGGGACCGGTCCCAGAAGTGAACTGGGACCGGTCCCAGAGTGCATTTTAAGCCAACTGGGAGTCCCAGTTGGCGGCCCCAGTTGGGGGTTTGAGCTACCCTTACATACCACTAAATATTTGAGACTCAAATAAAAGCCATTGCCACATTAATTCTTCCGGGAAAATATTATAATTTTCACAAAGGTGTAAAAGTTCTCCCTTATTGCTTTATGAGATTGTCGTTTCACAAAATCTGTCCAAGAATAGTCTGACAAAATATATTCTCTAGCTGTGTTTTTGCAATTTTTGTAAAGGAATTTTCAAAGTACCGTGTGCAATTTTTTATTGTAATATTCTCTTGAAGAAAGTGCTTCTTACCTCCTAGTTGTTATTTGTAACAGTATCCAGTCGGAGTAGATATGCCATTTGTACGGATGATATTGATGACATAAATTGTAAAACATTTGATTTTTTTCACTTGGATTAGAGCTGCACCAAAAAGCGGAAGCTCCATAACATTTATTAAAGCATATTGGGAGAGTGATGGGATCTTTTAGGGTTTCAGAGAAGGGCCATGCAGTCTTTGCAAAACATCTCACTCCAAATTTTTTGTAAACTGTCTGAGATGGCATCATCAAGCATCAAACAGACTTTACCATATCTGTCAGGAACAGAATTCTTTCTGTTGTCCAATAGTAAACTTTACAAACAGTTACATCTTTCACTGAAGTCTTTACATTCTTACAGTTTGTGGCGAATGATACAATAGAATTTACCAGACCTATATTTGCAGACAAATGGATTTTTTGACAAAAATTTATTATTGTTGAATTTAAATGTATCACAAATTTTTGTTGAGTGTTTCTTAGAGTAGTGCATCACTTCTGAAGAAAGTCACAATTTCTTTATCATTGAAATAAGCTTTATGTGTAAGTAAAAGAAGGTACTTATTAGGTTTCTGACAGTTTGAAAAATGTTATGTTTGAGGTGACCTAAATAATGTAGTCAAGCATGGTGGCTATGGTTCAACATGCTGAAATTTGGGCAAATCAACGTACATTTTAAGCAATAAAATGACCATAAGAGAACAGCATACATGAAGAATCTTTTTAACAGCTCAGAATGGGAATTTTGACACAAACACTCATAAGTTTATTGTTTATTCTTTTGTGTCCTTCCAAAATATATAACCCTCTCTCAAAACTGAAGCTGTGACAACGTATGAAGTTTTGCAATATGCAATATTAACTCCTAGCAGTCATTTTCATTATCTGAAACATCAGACAATATTCAAATTTGTTTCAGTTATAAACCTATTTATTGGTAGTCTCTTTCCAGCTGTTGCCGACAAGAATGTTCTCTTCTCAAGGTGATGAATACAAAATATCAACAAATATGTATATTTGAACTGAAAATATTGTACAGGTCATGGGTGGTTGAAAATGCCCTTGTTTCCCCAGAATCTATACCATTTATTGCCCTTCTGTAGAGAGTTTAGTTTATCATGGAAAACTGTGACAGATGTATTCATTTTAACCCTTTTCCTGCCAAGTCCATATTTCACAATCAGGTCAAGATGGTTAAAATTAATGAAACACAACATATTCCATATGGTGTATTTTAACATAATACTGTACATTTGAAGGAAGTTGAAAGCATAAATACTGTAAACTTAATTTTTTTGACTAAAGATCGGGTAACATACCAAGCCAAGCGGGTGAAAATATGTCACGTTTGGGCTCAATACTGATTTGTACTGACTTGGCTGATGGGGAAGTAATAGTCGTAATACTGTCTGGCAGGGAAAGTGTTAAGAAAACATGCTGCATGTTGACAGTAGCTCAATTATGAAGTTGTTGATTAGATTCATCAAGCAGTACAACAATCTGGACAGAATTTCATTTCAATGATGATTTCTCAAATACCATGACTGTAATATTTATTAGTTAGATGCAGGATCTTGGGATAGACATGTCTTGACTATCTGATAATAGCTGTTCTGCCAAAACAACTGCGATGAATCTAGACCTGTCAACCCTAGCATTATCAGTGTGCAATATCTTATTTTGAAGTGTTCTTCTCATTACTGTTCTACAGATAAGTAAATTAAATAACTTCATGGCCATCTTTGCATGTGGTTGACAGGTTCTCTGGCCTCATAAACTGATATCAATTCAACATTGGAGAGCTCTTAGGCCGTCCTGATAAGAGTGATGCTATAAACAAGATTTCTTACTATTGTACAATAAGACAAACTGTTAAAACCATTGTTATGGGACTAAAACAATACAAAATTAGGCCATAAAGTGACTGTGTACTGAAAATTAGAATTATTATTCCAAGCAAGTGTTCTTTGCCTCATTGGTTTTCAAAAGAGATATGCATTTTATTTCAGCAATAAAAAGTTTAAAATTGCCATTTCCATGCTGTGATTTCAGTATTATTTGCAGCAGAGATTTTACTGGATATACTACAGCTGGGAAATGAAATGTTGTTAATTAATTTTCTTGACTTCTTCTTCAAGCAGTGTCCACCAATTGAAGTGCTTCCTCCTAGCATTAGAATATCTGGTTAGAAAAAGTCCTTAAATATTCTGTATATATCTTTTTCACCAAAAATATTATTTGCCATTATATTCATCAGAATTTGAATAGAAAACCTCTTCATCAGAATTTGAAATAGAAAACCTCTTGTGCATGCAGTGGGATAGTTTATATGATCTACTCTTTCCCATGTCAATGACTTGCAAAAACAGAAGATAAGCTATGTACAGCTCCAGGAAATATGGAAAATAAAATATTTATATGTGTTTGTATATGTGTTTTGAATCCGCAAAAAACTGCTGCCATTATATGTGAGGAAATAAATAGCTCAGCCAGTAAAAATGGCAGACTTCCTCTGAAAAGGAAATGGAAAGTTTCTAAACTTCATGAAATTTAGACTTTTCTAAGTGTTACGTGATGTATGGTCAACAATTTGCTCCAATGTTAATATTTTTTGGTCCAAACTTTCTGCAAAGCTTTCAAAATGTCAATGTTTTTGAGTTCAAACAGAATGCATGCTATAAATACAGTTTCTGGAGTAATGTAATATTAGGTGTAAGGCAGGGAGGTTTAAATTTGTGAAAATGAATGCTAACACACTGATCTTATCTTGTCGAGTATTAATTCAACTGATGTGTTTTGACACTGAAATTCCTTTGAACTCGCTCACATGACAGACAGAGTAAGAAATCTAATCACACAGAAAGAATATCAAGAACTGATGTCAGGTCATTACAAAAACATCCCCATCGTTCCTTACAAATTTTGCCTGTCCAGTATTTCTGTTCGACATGACAGATTGTCACATTTTGAAGACAAATGTTATAATTGCTATTATAATACAATCACATAACTTGAGAAAGTCTTGCCGGTTTGAAAGTGTAATCTGATTATTTAATAAGAAGTAGTCAATTGCCTTACCCTTTCAGACACAATCACTGAAAGCCATGAATTTCGGAACTTGAGGTAACTTACATTGTTCATAGTTTTGGCCAAAAGATGGGGAAAAACATCAGGAAGGTTGTTTTGCTACCATGGTACAGGGATCTGAATTTCTTCTCTCCTGATGACTTTGATGTCTTTTTGTATAGGTTCTCAGCTACCATCCCATGTATTGAATGTTATTTTGATAGGCCTGTGGCAGAGTGTGTCTGTCTATGTGTATGTCAAGAGCATGCATGTCTTTCTGTACAGTCACTCTGCATATCTGTATAGAACGTATGTATGTATGGTATAAATGCACAACAACTGATGCATGTGTCACCTTGATATTTGATTGGAAGGTATGTCAACATTTTTGAATGGTTGTATTTCTGTCTATAAATACAGAAATGTACAGATGAGATGAAAATAGATCAGACTAGAAATCTACTTCTCCCAGCATACTGCTCTTGTTCCAGGGGTTCTTTGCATAATTTTAGTCAGAAACCAGGACAAAGTTATCAATACTATAATTTGAGGCGTAGTGAGGACATTTTGCCAAAATGTTTCATCAGAAATTTCATGTTAGGTAATATCAAAATGGTAAATTTGTGTAGATGTTGTGTAAATAAAATTGGTGAATTTCTGTAAATCGTTACCAAAATTAGCAATGTTTAACATTTATGGTACTATTTCAAATAATTTTAGTAAGGAATCCCTCGTGAAGGGATTCTCCCCTTACTCACTTGCACCATAGACAATAACCTCTAGGTGCACATTTTATACACCCTGGCAAGTCTTATCACAGCAATCATGACATGTCAAGTTAGAACTTCTGTGCTGCAACGAATTTGCCAAGTGGATGTGCCATTTCATTCCTATGGGAGGACCAGTGCCATTGACACTATTTTTAACATTGTGTCATTGATCCTCTCAATAATGGTGTATATTGTTCAGGTTGTGTTGATCTTGCTGTCAGCAATTTAAAAATACTAAACTCTTACATGTGCTACTTGATATCATCAGTGTAATACAACTGTGTATAAATTGTGCTAATACACAATTGTGGAACCTCAGATGTCCTAGAATCACATGGTATGTACACCATCCCCTTCTGTTGTGTAACATGCTTAATTAAGTAATTTGTTACCACTGAAATGCATTGCATGTCTACAATATTCAATACATTCTCTTTGAAGCATTCTGATTATTACTTACTCTTCAAAGACAAACTGGTTCACTGACCCTCTGAAGGTTAGGTATAAATCACAGTTCAAACTTCTTGTGTACAGTCGCCCATTTGGTATACACTTACTTATTGCTGTTCGTTGGTGTTCAAGATTGACCTATATTTGCACCTTGAATGGAATGACACTACCAGGCATACAGTTATGCTTTGTCACTGTTAACTGAGATCTCTTTTACACCTTTTCATGCTGTACTAATAAGTGGACCTCAACATTTTAGCTTAGCAGAAAAAAGTAGAAATTCTATCAAATAAAGTTTGTAACTTATGAAGCTGAATCACTCTCACTTAATTTTTTCCACTGGTCGTCATCAAATGACATGGATAGGTTGCCATTGGCCAAAGGGGATGAGCAGAAAACATATTCTGGAGATAAAGTTCATGCATTACAGAATTTTGTTAGGTGCACACCATTCTGGTTTCTCTCCAATTTTCTGCCTCACGGCATTGTTTATTTTCAAAGAATCAAGCATAGGGACACACATGTAGCTGTGACACTCCTTCAACAGTCAAACCAAACTGTACTCAAAGTGAATCTCAACATTGGCAAAGTAGCTTTGTCTAGGCTCTACTTGAGCGTACCTACACTACATTTTCTTCTCTGAACTGGTAGGTCACTCACACATATCTGTAGGCAATATAGGAAACGTCTTCAGTACATTTGAGACAAAATATTTTACTGCATAGTGTTCATGTGTAAGTTGTAACTGTATGGGGAAGGCGAATTGACCAATCAAAGCAAAATTATACTTAACTGTACACAAGTGGATATATTATCTGCTGACCTTTTTACCCTTGCCAGCTTGTACAGAACATGTTTAATTTTGGGGAGTGTCTGCTTATCGTAGGTAAGCCTACAATAAATCATACACGAGTAGCTTGGTAAAGATTTCTTTAGAGAGTTTCTGAAAGCCCTTACGTCAGATTTCATAGGGGCACTGAAACAAGCTCTAAGACGAGTCTTATAGCTTTGAGATCAGATCTCCCCTCAGAGTCCAGCTCACAACCTCACAGACTTGGTTCAGGACAATATATCCTCATAAACAAGTCATCGTTGCTGACACTGTCCCCACTTAATGGGTACTTTAATTTAATGCAAATCCTCAGAGAGGATAGAGTTATCTTCATTAATTAGCTCTGTGATTAAAAGATGGGGCCTTATGGCCGAGAATGAGCTCCATGGTGGTGAATACAATAAACTAATGTAGGCCGCCATCCTAATTACAAAAGGTCATTAAATGAGCCAATTCGTAATTAATCGACTGGATGTTGCTGAACTTTTTTGCATCACCTATCATTAACACTAACAGATTATCGACGGCACAATATTTCATAAAGTTTGATGCAGTACTTTGGACATTCACCCTAAAAAACAAAAATTCATCATGTAAATGCAAATTAGCAATTAATTTATATGATACTACTTAGTTTCATTGAATTGTATTTTGTTACGTGCAGAGAAAACAAACAAAAGGGTGAACTCAGCAGTTTCCGTTTAAACAAAATTTATTACGAAAATAAAACTAATTGCTAAGTTAGGGATAGAATACAAGCTTTAAAGTGTACAGACTACTTATCTCAGCTTGGACGGCAAAGCTCCAGTCTCAGAGTTGTAACAGTCAGTAAAGAATGAACAGTCCTTTGGCTTGCAGGCTTGAAGTTGCACAAAGTCCACAGTATAAATCCAGCGTTGGCAGTGAAGGTCTTGAAAAGTCTTGAGAATGACTACTGCTGGAGTTTAGTAACACACAAGAGACACGATCCCAAAAGTCTGACTGGAAGCTGTGCACGTCCCTTTTATACCCATGTGCTTACATAAAGGCATATAAGAACAATCTAGAACTTTTATTGACATGCTAATTACTGTTCTAAAATTATCTCTCTTATACAACTAATTAAATTTCCAGAACATTCCAAACATGACTAATTGAATTCAAGGTTGTGAGGTCATTAAGGGTAGTGACCTTGAGAATGTTCTTGACTAATTGAACTCAGGTCATGATGAGTGTGGGGGAAATGACCTACATAACAATTTACAACATTATGAAATCAACATCTGCACCAAGTTTCATCAAATTTGATACAGCATTTGTGGACATATCACTCTAATTAGGAAAGTTCATTACATATGCCAATTCTAAATTAATTATGTGTGCCCCTATGCAATTATAAATTCATTAACATGACATTGATAAACGTCTTCATTCACTGTTAAAGCAATGTGAGCTTAACATCTCAACAAAGTTTCATGAAATTCGATGCAGTCTTTCTTGACATATCAGCCTAATTACGAAATTTCAATAATCGACCTGATACTGCTATATGTGGTGAAACAAATTAATGTGCATATGTATGATATCGGCCAATGTCCTCGTGCCAACTTTGAATAATATTGATGGAAATATGTCTGAGTTATGGCTCTGTACATTAAAAAATCATAAAAAATGGCCAGCAAGAAGCCATATTGCATCGGATTGTGAAACAATTGACATGCATATTTATTACATAGTTAAATATCCTTGTACCTGCTTTTAATAAAATCGGTTGAGACGTGCCTGAGTTCGGCTCGGAACATGAAAAAACTGAAACCAAATGGCCGCCACGTGGCCATATTGAATCATATCGTGAAAGAAATAAACGTGCATAGGTATGCATACCATGCGGTAGCCGCTATGTATCGAACCACACGTAACTGTGTTTTATGTGGTACGCACAAGAAATGATTTGGCTCTGCTTGGGTCGTCGTAATCTGTTTCCGCATCACAGGGATAGCTCAATGGTTATTTGGTATGCCGGTGAATTGATAAAAAAATGTCACATAAAAATAACGAAAACACATGAGTATCTTTGAGGATCACAATCATATATCCAACTAACAACGTACATGAATAATTCACAGTTTATATCATGTTTTGGTACCTAAAGATGAGAATAAATTTAAAGATTTACAAATAATGTGAAAACAGCTATCTCCACGGCTTTGTGTATAGGCTTATGCTATTCAGAGAATGAAACGAAGCGAAACGAAACGAAACGAAACAGGGAGGTGAACCAGTACTCCTAGCTGGACTTATTTTTTTCAGTTTTAATCTTACTATTTTTAGTTTTTATTCTAACTTTATTACTTCGGTATTCAGGTATTTATAACATTCCAGAAATCAAATATGTCTCTGTAATTAAGCAGTAAGTATTCTTACCCACCTTGTCACTGATACAAAATATTGTTAATATCACGAATTGAAAAAAAGAAAGAGAAAACTGTCGTGCATATGAACGAAGGCATGCGCAAAGAATGCTGGGATTGAATTTTAGAAAAGCACCCTCTATGTCAATAACTAGATGCAAAAATTTCTAGTTTTCAACGGAACGCTAGTTTTCAACTTGCAAGTCGAAGTTGCAGGGCAGTGCAGTTACTATTGCAACGATGATGGCACAATATATCCCTTGATAAACACAATAGGTAGTTATAATGTTAAAAATTGCCAATCTTTGTCCAATAGTTTTACACATTGAACAGAAAATCTATACCTGTAGGGTCTGACATCGTGTACGTGAACAGTTTTCATCAGACGGTAAACTGGGCATACATGTAGTTGTCGTTCAAACATATATTGCAAGTAACAATTACTTCAATTTTATCCTTTACCATTTCTAATCATGAATCAATACAAATATTTCTAATCTAAACCCCTGGCGCGACACCAAGGGCTGAGCCCTATATAATGTGACTAACTCACAATAAATTCAGTTGAGATGTGCCTGAGTTATGGCTCTGTACATGAAAATAATCGTAACAAAATGGCCGCACAGCGGCTATATTGGATCGTATCACAAAAGAAATCTATGTTTATATGTATGACATAAGGAGAAATCCTTATGTCAAGTTTGAATAAAATCACTCAAAGCATCTCTTAGATATCGGTGTGAACGGACTTACAGAGTACGCAGAAACGGACGCACGCATACATGGACATAACCAAACCTATTAACCCCTCCCCCCGACGGTGTCTGTGGGGACTAATAAGTCGACCTCAGACGTAGTCACAATGTTGCTTAATATGACTGTAAAATATTATTCTTCTCCATTGTACGTATTCGAAAATTTGTAAGGGATTTTGTTGAAATTGAAATCTGCGTATACACAATGCATACTGAGTCCACTTTCAATCCCCTGTGTCAAGTTTTCTTCTTTAGAGTTACCGATGGCACCAGATCTTCCTATTCTCAGAATTGTGCCTACTAAATTGATTGCCAACACACAGAAATTCTCAAAGGTCACTCACAAGATGAGTATGTTAAATACATCCATCTCCCTTTCCACTGAAAATATATTTTTGATATGTTCCATTTATGCCTCATACATATGGAACACCATGTTTTTCATAGGATTCAATGATGACTCGTTGAGAACATACTGGGAAACATGGTCATCATTTGACTGAAAGTGGCCCGGAACTATTTTTATCTCGACAGATCCAGGGTTTTAAGTGATAAAATGACATTTTGTACCTGTATAGAATCTGGTTTTTAGACAATTAAGCATAAAAAATCGATTGAGAGCATACCAGCGATTTGAATACATAAATATCCTATTTTGGGTGAATATCTTTCTATGTCCATCTTTAATGGAATTAAAGCATATGATCATTATTTGAAAATAAACAAAAGAATTAAGAGTGAAACTTATGTAGGAGAGACGAAGTAATAAAAATATTACAGCCCAACAAAAGACCATATGCCCTTGTAACATCAGCCAAATTGCCACCAGCCTTCAGGCTATAATATCTATAACAAAAAATGCAATGGAAGGCAGCGCATTAATTGTTGAAATATTCAATAGAAAGATGATCACTGTACATGGTAATCATGAGAAAAGTATGAACCGATTTTTTTCCAATGTAAAACAGGTACTATTTTGCAAATTTATAGATGTTTGCTAATTGTTGTAAATGTACTTGTCAGAATAAGGTGGTTACAAATGCATGTGTGTATAACAAAGTTGATTTTTGAATTTCACTGAAAATGTTAATCCACTGTACATGGAAGTCTATGAGAAAACTATGAACAATTTTTCTTCAATATAAAACAAACTATTTGTGCATTTATAGATGTTTGATAATTGATATAAATTACCTGAAGAGAAAAGGGTGGATACAAATGCATATGTTTACAAGAAATTTAATTTCTGAATTTCACAGAAAATGTCGATCTACTGTACAATATAGTATATGACACAAGTATGAACAATTTTTTTTCTGATATAAAACCAGCATTATCTGCGCATTTATAGATGCATAACCATTCATATAAATATACTTGGTTAGAATAGGGTGGCTACAAGTGCATATGTGTACAAAAAATCTGATTTTGGGATTTTACTGAATGTGTTGATCACTGTACATGGACGTCTATGAGAAAATTATGATTTTTTTTCATTAAAGGAAATTTGATTTTGAAATTTCACTAAAAATCTTGAACTACTGTACAAGATACTATATGACAAAACTATGAACAATTTTTCCCAACATTAAACTAGAAATATATCTGTGCATTAATAGTTGTTTATTTATTTTTTTTTTTTTTTTTTATAATATTCATCCACAGCGGACACGATACGTGTTCCGACATAGGATAGGATGACTGAAACAGGTGCGAACCACCTATACAAAGCCAGTCACCCTAATGAAATGAAATATGTACAAATGAAAAAAGCAAACAACAATAACATACAGGAGATAAAAAATGAAGAAAGTCTAAAACAAATCAAATAAAATCTACGTAGGTCTACACCTGCTACACAGACAACGAAAAATCCACGTACAAGTGTTGTCTGGATCAAAACAGTTATAAAATTTATCCCAATACCATTTCGTCAATGTTACTCTAAATGTACAAAGTGAAGCAGTGGTTCTAATTGTCGCCGGTAAATTGTTCCAGAGAATGACAATTCTATTAAAGAGAAGGTGTTGGAAAGTGACAGTTTTACAATGGTTTCTATCCAGTGCATTTGTATCAGCACTAGAACGTGTATTAAATTTAGATGAGTGAGTTTTGACAGTTTGAAAGAGCAGATTTGAAAACAAATATGGGATTTCAGCCAAATATTTCAATACAATTCTCGTGGCAGGCAAGGGGTAAACTATTAAACATTTTTCCCAACAAAACTTGCTAAATCTGTGCATTTATATGTATATATGTTGTTAAATACTGACTTTGAGGCTGTACTAGGTTTCTTGAACACAATAGTAGTGCTTTCTTTACAATTAGAGCCAAACTCGACATGATAATAAATATTAGAGTTATTTTTCCCTTTAACTGTACTTCAAGTTGTTGGTAGAAATACTCATCGTGAAATGAGATCTCTTGTTCATTGAATCAAGCGAAAACCTTGCATGAAAGTGATTATTTCCGGACACCTGGTACCACCACTATTTCGTGGTTCAAGATGACCCCATTGCCTTTGTCATTTTAGATATATTCCTTGGACCTGGTAAATTTCACAGTAACTTGAATGATAATGATTATTGGACCTGATTTGATGTCTATTGTAAAGGTTAGAAAGTGGTTTCTGAAAGTTCAAAGGTCAAATGAAAAATTACATGTCAAACAAGATATTATTGATATGGACTGTACACGCAGGGCAAAGGTCATTATTATTTGCACATGAATAATCACTTTTGAATGGTTTGCCACCAAAATAGAATTTCTGTCCAGTCCCTACACAACCCTTATAGGGAAAACTGTAATAATTAGGGCCCAGACAAGGAAACTATTTGCCTTTCTTACGTAGGGCAAACGGTCCCTTGTTTGAGGTATAATATACGGTATCATTAGAATGATCACATTTACTCGAAAGAAGTTATAAAAACAATATATCATTATTTGTTATATCTTATATGAAGCCTTTATAAAACAACAAAGGACAATATTTATAATATAAAAATAATTTGAAAATACATGTATAAAAGTGAAAAGGGTTGTCTAACAAGTTATACTTAAGAACAATTCAATAATCCAAATAATCCATGACTTTCCTATTGTAGGGATACTAATTCGATGATCTACAAAGGGAAAGGAAATTTGGCATTGGTCGCATAGTATACTACAAATTTTCTCCGTTCAATGTGTAAGTCAAAAGAGTAGGAAGTATATATAATCTTGAGGGTGAATACTTAAGCTGTTATGGCAATATCTATAACCGTGTGGATCCAATAACAAAATGTTCACTTCCTTCTATAAGACTTTGGTGAAAAGTGTTACAACAAATAAAAGAATTACTTGCTTTTAAAATGGAATGATATTATATGAGGAGAAAGAACAGGCTCTTAATAATGCTTTATGTACGTTTTAGGATAAAGAAGTAAAATGTGTATCAAACACTCAAATCTAATTAACAAAGGAATGTGCTGTTGTACTGAAAAGTTTATACAGAACTATCATTTTCGTTTGCACTCTCAGTAATATGAAAGTTGTTTTGTTCGTTTAAAATTCCTACAGTATCAGAGGGTTTGTTTTCAATAATGTAACAGGCTTTGCCTTTTCGAGAATTTCTGAATGCACAACATAATATGCCAATTCCTTTCTTACCCTCAGTATTGGTTTTCGTATCACCATCAGGTTCCATCTGAGGATCACTTTCTTTTCTATTTTATTGATCTTTCCTGATTTTCTTTTAATGAATTTCTTCAAAATAACCTTAAGTTCTCGTTCAAGTTGTTTTCTTTCTTTGTCATTTCCTGCCTTACTGGCTCTTTTTATCATTTGATACAGTTTAGGAGTAATGCCTGCGGCAGCAGTCAATAGAGCGGTAACATAGGGTTCAGTGTCAAAAATCTTAATCACAAAGAATAAAAACATCAAAATAAAACTCAATATCAAAAATTTCAAAATGGCAATCATGAATGCCACACGAACTGGACAGATTTTTTCACAGATGTGACTGAACAATTCGTGAGTTATGCAGTCCTGCCATTTCCATTCTTGGATGAAAGGTACATTTCTAAATAAAAGTACACCTGACGTTTTAATTTGTAATTTCTTTTGATCAGATTTTTCTCTTTCTGACGAACAACAACCGTTCTCACTTTGATGAGATTTTGCTCTTCTGATGAACAACAACCATTCTCAAGATAATCAGATTTATATTCAGCAAACACCTGTACAGTGACACTCTCTTTATCCCATGGCAAACTGTCTATTACATCGACAGTGACGTTTTTCAAATATTCAAATTTATCAGTGAATTCCCTGTAGATGCTAAAGACATACGCCAAAATAAGACAAATCAAAGTAAGATAAGGACCAATAATATCAATATTCAGAGTTACGCCTGCCACTATGAATGCAACACCTTCAACTATTACACACAGAGCAAAAAATAATACAACGCCAATACAACCAACTGTGAAAATAATAAAACATGATGTCAGCATCTTTCCATCAATTTTGCAAAACCCCATTTTCCATGGTTCATATACTA